>NC_068985.1:23195285-23200406 GCF_001194135.2 Octopus bimaculoides
GGGGGTTGTCATCTTCATCTCATCCTGTATTTGATGTAAGTGAAGCATGTAAGTTATAACTAACTTATCAAAATGCCATCTGTTTACTATGGAAATGTTAATAGATTAAAGTTATCATTGAAATTTTTTTTTCCATCTGAATATGATGCTAAAGAATAAATTAAATAAACAGATATGTGAATGAAAAGAAATAAGAAGGAAGGTGATCCGATAAAGAAAGGAGTATGGCTAGAAGAACATTTCGGTTAACATTAACTCACTGAAGATAGTTTCTCAGGTTAATGGAAAATTTCAAATTCAAACTGTAGATATAAATTAATATATCTAGTGGAAATAAGGCAGCAAGGTGGCAGAATTGTTAGCACCCTGGGTAAAATGCCTAGCGGCACTTCATCCATCTTCACATTCTGAGTTCAAAGTCTGCTGAGGCTGACTTTGCCTTTCATCCTTTTGGAGTAGAAATAAGTACCATCAAAAACTGGAGTTGATGCAATTGACTTACCCACTCCATTGAAATTGCTGGCCTTGCATCAAAATTTGAAACCAATATAGGACCTATATCTATTGGAAATGTCAAACATGTTAGAATGCAAGATATTTGATACTGGAAGCAAAAAAAAAAAATTATGTATTATGTCACACTTATGTATAAATCACATCTCTAACTCATTTCATGGTTTTAGCTTTGCCCAGTATATAAGTCAAACCTCAGCTTTCTCAATTAAAAATTAAGCATAAAATAGTAAATGCAGCAGATGAAAAAAATAGGTAAGAATGTTAGTTCTTTCTTTCTGGCCTAATTTTAGTCCATCTTTAAAACCTATTCATAAAGCATTAACATAAAGAGATTCTTTCATTGTAACATCCTAGACATCTTTATTTCCATTGACTACCTCACTTGTCCAAAACTGCCAACTCTTACTCCAACCATAATTTCTGCTTTCTCCCACTCACAAGTTCTCTATCACCACTAACTGAGATTAGCTCTGAGGCTCCAAATGCTCCACTCTTCCTCTCAACAGAACTACTCATGGCATGCTGTCAAAGAGTCCAAGCTGTCGACTGTAGCTCCATCCTCCTTCCTTGTATCCACTAGTCACATTCCTTTTCTTCTCATCTTCCACCCATTCCTCTGACATGTCATCCTTAGCAAATTCTAGTTTCTACAATCTGTCTCAACTACACTCCCATCTTTGCTGAACTCCACATTCCTTTCCTTTTCTTATGATCATAATGTATGTGACTTTCAGATCAGAAGTTTCTCCATTCCTAACTTAGAAAGTCCACCTGCCATTGCAACATCTGCCCTTCCATTTTTACCATCACAACTTTGTGCAGTCCTAAATCCACATTCTATGTTACTTCCCACTTCATTTATATCTCCAGTAATGTTATAAAATGCATCCAATGTTAGTCATGTAATGCTTTATATGTAAGTTAAACTGCTTGATACTTGGTGTACAGCTTCAGGGAGGACATCCCTGATGTACAAACATCACACTTGGGCCCCATAATTCTGTGGTTCACTACTTTTGTCCCACTACCTTTCTAATTTTGGTTTATTTACATCATGGTCCATTTTCATTAGGCTGTTTTGGGAACAGCTTTCTAACTAAGTTTGTCCTCTCACCATCTCCACTTTTCTCTATTCAAAAACTACATATCTATCTACTCACTTCCTTCAATCATGACCTGGACTCCTGCATGACAACACAAAAATTTTGCTTTTATAGAATCTCTTCTCTTTCTTGAAAAAGGGCCTGTGTCCAAATCATTGACAATCTTATTTTATCTATTTATTTAAATTTGCACAGTAAATATATTTACATTTACTTTATATTGCTTAAACATTTATTCTATTACTTAAAACATATTCTGATCTAATTGATCTAATTCGCTTTATGAACAATCACATGATCATATTTTCAAATCTTGTTATAGCCATTGTATTGCAGACAAGCAAAAGTACATTATGCTACTTGTCTCAAATTGCCTGATTGACAACAAAACCCAATTCCACAGTTGAGTGATAAATAACAATATGCAGATATCTAAATTTACAAATAACTATCCACACTCACTTTATCATAATGAGAAAAAAAACAAAAAAAAGATAACAAAATAAAACGACTATTGTTTCTTTCTTTCACTCACAATATCTA
This sequence comes from Octopus bimaculoides, assembly GCF_001194135.2. Lineage (NCBI taxonomy): Eukaryota > Metazoa > Mollusca > Cephalopoda > Octopoda > Octopodidae > Octopus > Octopus bimaculoides. The sequence goes on from NC_068985.1 coordinate 23,197,448, forward strand.
AGTGAAAAAAACAAACCATGATCACTTATAAATACTTTTACAGTTGTTTCTTTTCTATTGTGAAGCTACTTTTGCATTTAACAAATGCCTAAAGTAAAAGATTATATGAGTTTAGCAGATAGTTTAACAACATTGACACCTTAAGTATGAATATAATGACTGTTGACCAAATAGGTTTCTCCTTTGCTTCTTTTCTCTACACTTGTTAGTTGTACTATTTTCACAACTTTCTATTTTCTTTCTCTTTTTATTTTTATATTCTAAATAGATCCACAACCTTGCTGTTGCTATCAACACTTGAATAGTCTGACTACTAATTAACAATATACGTTATAATACTCAACCCGCAACAGTAAATAACTGCCAACTGATATAAAAACTGTCAGCTATTTTAAAAGTATTACATTAACAATTCAATACTAATGCAATACTTTAAAATAGTCAGGAAAATTCATGTACAGTGCCACTGCTGGAGTGATTGCTATCTTGAAGTGTCTGCACCAGTTAGTCTCTTCAGATTCCAATTCACTGACTTTCCAAATACCCTTGACCTTTGTTTTACATTTAAACCTACCTTTTAACTCTTTCATCAGAGTCTCTTTTGTTACACAAATCAGCCAATAATTTACCCAATAAAGGCATCCATCCCATATTAACTTATTGCATAACAACAATTTATAAGTCACACTCACAATCACATGGCTTTGGGTTCAGTCCCACTGCATTGCACCTTGGGCAAATGTCTTCTACTATAGCTCTGACTTGTCCAAAGCCTTGTGAATGGATTTAGTAGATGGAAACTGAAAGAAGCATGTTATATATATATGTATGCACACACACACACACATATTTAGCAGATGCAACAAAGTGACTCAAGAGTAGAGAGTTTCGCATGTTAATGCACTAAACTCTCCACCCTTGAGTTACTCTGTTGCTTCTGGTAAATACAAATAGATAGATGGATGGACGGATGGACAGATGGGTGGACGAACAGACAGACAGATAGATAGATAAGATGGCTGCTAATATACAACTCTGGTACATTAGCAACAAATAGTTGCTAACTATGGGATAATTAAGTCTGTAAATTAAAGGAATAAAATAGGTAGTTATGTACTGTATGTGCTTCAAAAGTTTTGGTGCACCAAATGCATAATACATAACTTTAAGGTGCTAGATAATTATTTAGTGTTCTTTCTCATCAGGTCTTCTTTCTAGTCACTTTGAAATCCTTTGCCATAATGAATTTGCCATGCATGGCTGAGTGGTAAGAAGTGTGCTTCCTAACCACATGATCTTGGGTTCAGTCCCATGGCGTGGCACCTTGGGCAAGGGTTTTCTACAATAGCCTCAAGTCAACCAAGCCTTGTGAGTGGACTTGGTAGATGGAAATTGAAAGAAGCCTGTTGTATGTGTGTGTTTGTGCGCACATGCACGTGTGTGTGTGTGTGTGTGTGTGTGTGTGTGTGTGTGTTTATGTCTGTGTTTGTCCACCACCACTGCTTGACAACTGGTGTTGGTGTGTTTATGTCCCTGTAACTTAGCGGTGCAGCAAAAGAGATCAATAGAATAAGTATCAGGCTTAAAAAAAAAAAAAATAAGTACTGTGGTCAATTCATTTGACCAAGAATTTTTCCAAGTGATGCCCCAGCAGGGTCACAGTCTAGTAATTGAAACAAATAAAAGATAAAAGCTTTCAATAGTTGAAAGGAGAGTGGAAAAAGGAATTGATCACGTAACCAACTACATGCCTTCTCTACAAATAACTCCAGCAAGCTTGAATGGAGTATAGTTTTAAGAAGGTCAGTTTATCTGTATAAATAGATTTATGGGGTGGCTTTAGATAGTTCTGAGGTGATTAATATCTTTATTATATGGTTATAAAGCTGAAAAAATAGTGTCATAATGGGTAAGTCAGAAACAAGATGGGATGTCAATTACTTTAAAGGAGATGAGGGGAGAGGGGAAAGATAAAATGATAAGAAAATAACAAAGCATACCAGATACAGTGCTGCTTGTAACTTGTGCTCACATGCGACATGCCCCCATATACAGGTATCAATACATAAGATAAAGCTAGACAGGGGCACAGACACAATATACTTAGACATAAAGAATATACACACATGCCAGATAACATATATACACGTAGTGTGTGTGTGTGAGTGAGTGAGTGTATGTGCATGTATATATTTACATATATATATATATATATATATGTGTGTATATATATATATATATATATATATTTATTTATTAAAGTTAATATAACATATATATATTTATTAAAGTTATATAACATGCATTCAATGCACCTTCTGAAACTGGATCCTGTCAAACCATCCAACCCATGCCAAATGCCAGCATGGAAAACGGAAGTCAAATGTTGATGATGATATATACATAAATGCACGTATGTATGTATGTATGTATGTATGTATGTATGTATGTGTGTGTGTGTGTGCTAAAGTATATGCTTGAGTCTCCTTATGTTGACATTGCGTGATTGTTGTAAATGAATGCTATTCATTGCCAATATTCTGCAAAATCCTGTCTGGCCATGGGGAAATATTACCTTAGTTAGAAACAAGTAAGGTTTGGTGACAGGAAGGGTATCAAGCTGTAGGAAAACTCACCTCAATAACTTCCATTTGATTCATGCAACATGGGCAGGTGGATGCTAAAACAATGATTACAATGATGACACACATTTCTTTCTCTCTCTCTTTCTCTGTATGTATGTATATATATGTATGTGTGTTTGTTTGTTCCCCCACCATCGCTTGACAACCGATACTGGTGTGTTTACGTCCCCGTAACTTAGCGGTTCGGCAAAAAGAGACCATTAGAATAAGTACTAGACTTACAGAGAATAAGTCCTGGGGTCGATTTTCTCGACTAAAGGTGGTGCTCCAGCATGGCCACAGTCAAATGACTGAAACAAGTAAAGAGTATATAA
>NC_068985.1:23200508-23203143 GCF_001194135.2 Octopus bimaculoides
AAACTGAAAGAAGCCCGTCGTATATATGTATATATATGTATGTGTGTTTGTTTGTTCCCCCACCATCGCTTGACAACCGATACTGGTGTGTTTACGTCCCCGTAACTTAGCGGTTCGGCAAAAAGAGACCATTAGAATAAGTACTAGACTTACAGAGAATAAGTCCTGGGGTCGATTTTCTCGACTAAAGGTGGTGCTCCAGCATGGCCACAGTCAAATGACTGAAACAAGTAAAGAGTATATAAATTTGGATCCATATATTTATACATATAAATATACTTTTGTCAAATAGGAATAAAATGTATCTAACATTAAAAAAAAATAAAATTTTAATTGCTAAATTTTCCATTGATATTAGTCAAACAACACCATACCATGTGATCTGAGACAATGCATTACATCTGCTCCTATTCAGTATCATAAATAGATCATATTGAAGTAGTTAAATGACGTTCTGTTTTGAGTGCCAGGAGGAGAAATTCTTAACACAAAGATAAACAACCTTCTTTTTAGCATTCATTTATGAGAACTGGGAAAAAGAACCATCAATAGGAAATTAAGTCTGCAAGACTAGGTGGATTAAGTAGCAGGTAAACAATCGATAAAAAAAATGTAATAAACAAATAACAAAGTAAGAGAAAATTATTATTATTCTAAGAGCTATGAACCCAACAACATCAATACATTTTCGGTAGATGTTAAATGACAAAAAAAAAAAAAGAAAGATTTTGAATGATTTGATTGCTATTATTAGTGATAATTCGACTGAAGAATGTGATTGTATGCCAAGAAGCAATAAGATAAAAATATAACTCCTTTTCTAAGAAAGAAAGTTTATAGATTATCACTTCTGTGAAGTGTTTTTAATGTATTATGTGTGAGGTTCAAACACACATGGAAAAAATTGTAAAATCTAATTAAATTTCTTACTAAAAGAATTGTCTTTTTAAAATTTCTTTCAGGCATGGCCATGCAGTAAGAAGTTTGCTACCCAACCACATGGTTCTGGGTTCGGTTCCACAGCACCACACCTTTGGCAAGTGTCTTCTACTATAGTCCTGGTCCAACAAAAACCTTGTGGGTGGATTTGGTAGACAGAAACTGAAAGAAGCCAGTAATGTGTGTGTGGGGGGGTGTACTTGTTCTCCACAACCACTTGACAACTGGTGTAGGTTTGTTTACATTCTCATAAATTAGCAGTTCAGGAAAAAAGAGAGAGTTAAAATCAAAACCATGCCTAAAAGAATAAGTGCTGGGGGTCAATTTATTTGACTAAGTCATTCAAGATGGCTGAAACAAGTAAAAGGTAAAAAAAGATAATTATAAAAATGGGTAAATGGTTGTTAAACTTTCACTTTCAAGGATTCTAAAAGTATATAAAGCTGAGAAACTAACCTATTGGAAAATTAGGAATAATTGAGCAAGTGAAGATGTATCTGACTAATACTGAGGTCTTTTGTCACATAATGAAATGATACAATGACAAAAGTAGAAAGGGAAACCTAAAATATAGTTACATAATGTGCAATGATTTTTTTTTTTTTTACATGGTCTGTTTTCATTGTTATTTCTACTGTTTTGCAGCAGCATAGCATGAAAATAACTGATAGACCATTTGGTTGTAACCCAATAATGTAGTTTATGGCCAGATATACTACACTATAGCATATATATACAATACAGCATGCTGTATTTAGATCAATATAACACTGAAAGCAAGTTGCAAAAAATTTCATTTAAATGTTTCATGTGTGTGTGTGTGTGTGTGTGTGTGTGTGTGAGTGAGAGAGAGAGAGAGAGAGAGTGTGTGTGTGTGTGTGTAGGCTTTCTTGATTACACAGAGGCAAGGATGGAGGCTATAAAGAATAGGCAATGTTTTCTCACAGTACAATAAAGAGAGTTGGGGGGGGGGAAACAAGCGATTGATGGCGTGATCATTTTGTTTGGATTAGATAGAAAGATGAAATGATAAATTCTTATGCAATCAGTTCATTAATTGTAAATTCAAAATTATGTTTTAAGTCACTGCATAGCCAGAACATTTAATTCTATACAACACATGTAATCTTGCAATCAGGAATATGGACTTTACAATGAAATTAATGTCTTCTCACAACTGAAATATGCAATTGAGCCTTGCTAACCTCATGGATCTCTTGCCATATGAAAGAAGTTGTAGTATGAGTGTTGTATAATTAAGGGTTTTATGTGTGTGATATGTGCATGTTAGTTATTCTTATGTTTTTGATAAACATATCCTTATACATCAGTGTCATTACAATAATACACACACACACATGTACATGTACAGATATATATATATATATACCGCTCCGGCAGACACTCTAGCCAAATCGACTACATCCTCGCCAGAAATTGGGAAAGAGGGCGGCTTATAAATGCCAAAACCTACCCTGGCGAAGAATGTACCCCACAACATAGATTAGTAGTTAGCGACTTTGGGATCAAGGCAAAATGGGTGCCCAGAATTAGACAGACTTGGAGGAGAAGGGTGTGGAAGCTTAAAGACCCTGCAAACGGACAGAGACTTAGAGACAAGTTACTTGAAGCATTTAACGAAATAGAAGGGGATATAGCATCATACAACGTGGAAGACAATTGGAGATTTCTGCGG
>NC_068985.1:23205363-23206489 GCF_001194135.2 Octopus bimaculoides
CGTGCGGGTGACACGTAAAAGCACCCACTACACTCTCTGAGTGGTTGGCGTTAGGAAGGGCATCCAGCTGTAGAAACTCTGCCAAATCAGACTGGAGCCTGGTGTTGCCATCCGGTTTCACCAGTCCTCAGTCAAATCGTCCAACCCATGCTAGCATGGAAAGCGGACGTTAAACGATGATGATGATGATGATATACATACACACACACATAAATATTATATCTTTTATCTTTTACTTGTTTCAGTCATTAAACTGTGCCCATGCTGGGACACCCTTGAGAAGGTTTTAGTCAAATGAATTGACCCCAGTACTTATTCTATCAGTCTCTCTTGCTAGACCACTAAGTTACAGGGATATAAACACATGAATACTGGCTGTCAAGTGATCATGGTAGACAAACAAAGATACAAATACGCACACACACACACAGATATGTGCGTGTGTATGTGTGTGTGTGTGTGTATATATATATATATACAACAAGCTTCTTTCAGTTTCCGTCAATCAAATCTAATCACAAGGTTTTGATCAGTTCAAGACTTTAGTAGAAGACACTTGCCCAAGGTGCCATGCCTTGAGACTGAACCCAGAACAATGTGGTTGGAAAGCAAGCTTCTTACCACACAGCCACACCTAGACATATCAAATTGATCTATTTTCCAATAGATGAAAAACCTTAATCAATTTTCAACCTTTATTGGGGATCTCATCAGGTACCTACATCACTTGACTAATCCTAGAGAAACAAGTAGCCAATCCATTGATATATGCATCAAATCTAAAAGCTCCACAGAACTGGGATTGCTAATCTACATATTACAAATATTTAATATTTTATGTAATATCACAGGGCATCATGGGTGAGTGTCTTCTATTACAGCTTCAGCTTGACTTCAGATGCTCATCATTTGTCCAATTACATTTTTTGTTCATGATAGCTCTGCTTTAAAAGCCAGTCTTGTTTATGCAGTGTCACTTTATGTCTGATAACTCAGCAGTTCAAGAAATATAGATTAATAAAGTAAATACTAGACTATAATAAGAACTGCGGCAGGTATGATTAACAAAAGCTTTGGAGACAATGACCCATTATGACCACAGTCCATTGACCAAAACCAATATATA
>NC_068985.1:23208190-23210458 GCF_001194135.2 Octopus bimaculoides
TTCCACACCTTAAACTTCTCCTATATATATATGTATATATATATATATATATATATATATATACACATATATTTTTTTATATATGTATATATATATATATACATATATTTTTGTTGTTTTTTGTGTGCTTTTTTTGTGAATCCTCCCCCTATATATATACTGGCTGCCAACAAATTTTTCTGCTTTTAAAAAGAAAAAAAAAAAGGATTTTATCCTTTATATCTATATTGTTCAGTATCTATGTGTTGAATAAAATTTATCTTTCTACTTGTTCTACCATACATATACATGTGTGTGTATATATATTGATCATGTTGACACCTGATATGTGGTACACCATGCACCTGTTCAGACAACATCAATTTGATGGAGAGAATGAGTTAATGTGAGGCACAAACATTCGATCACTATAAACAAGTAATTTGTGCAGGTTGTTCAGCAAGAGCTGAATACTTATGCATCATCTTTGACAGGAGACACCATTATATATATATATATATATATACACACACACACACACACACTAGCAATGCACCCTGGCATTGCCTGGGTGTTATGACCTACAGCCACATTGAATTAGTTATTCCTTTGTTATGGGCAGAATTGGCACACGAGGAGTATGAAGCAAACAACTCTTCTTTATAAACATGTTTTTCAGTCATTTTCTGATGAACAACGCTGCAGTTTCTGTCTACCGAATTCAGTCACAAGTCTGGGGTTGGCTTTGGGCTATAGTAGAAAACACTTGCCCAAGGTACCATGCATAGGGACTGAACATGGAACCATGTGGTTGAGAAGCAAACTTCTCAACCACACAATCAGTCTTGCACCTAATGTGTGTTTGCATTTGTTGTTAAATCATGTACTGTGTCCCACCATGTCTCAAAGTTAGCAGTTCATCATGCATGATCTATAAAATAAATGCCAGATTGAAATATGTACTGAGGTGAGTATGATCAATTAATGTTTTGAAGATGATACCCCATTATGGTGACAGTGGAAAGATTAAACCCAGTAAAATGATGTTTAAAGACTTTATGGCTTCAAATTTAAGGTAATGAATTACAAACCACAAGATAATGAGCTCAAAACTTTGTATTGAAGTTCTACTCTATTATATAACACTATATGTACATCTCAGTCTACTTGACTTCTAACAATTAATTTGAAGTTGAATTGTTAACAGTAAGAAAGATGTCCAGATTTCTTTAAAAATTATTGTGCAAAATATTCTGAGAAAACATATTCTTTTTTTCACTACAACAAAACACACACACACACATGTGTGTCTGTGGTAACTTGAGCTACTACAAAAAGCCGCCAAATCTCTCTTAAAATACACCCCTTCATCAAAAAAAAGATACAAATTTACAATATTTCAGGAAGAAAAAAAAACTATGCAATGGGTCTGCTACATAAAAGCAACTCTGGGCTAAACAAAACACAGACAAACATACTTCACATTAAAAGATTATCTACTAAATTACTTTGACGTTTCATTCCCTGGTAACTAAGATTGTTCAGGCAGAGTTGCCTCCCTTAGCTAAAGACATCAAAATTGTGTAACTCAACCTCATTTTAGAGGTAATTTTTGTAGCAAAAAAGAGTTGTGGAAAAAACATACTTTATTTGGTAGCCAAAAGATTACTGAATGCTTTGATACCTCATATGTCAAAATCAGCAACTCAGTTTTTGAATCCATAAGGAACATATGCACACACACACACACAAGCTGTTATATATATTATGATATATATATATAATCTGTTCAGATTTATGATTTACAGACGATATATGTATGTATGTATGTATGTATCTATGTATGTATACATCTGCATACACAACTTGGTTCTTTCAGCTTCCATCTACCATATCTACTCACAAGGCTTTAGTCAACCTGAGGCAAAAGTAAAAGACACTTGCTCAAGGTATCACACACTATGACTGAACCTGAAACCATAGCCATGCAAGCATTTACACATGCACACCCACACAACACACACATACATCTTCTTTTCACTTTTTGCACAAAGATCTTCATGACTAAAAATCAATCTTTTACAGACAGAATTCTTTAATTTATAATTTGATAACAATATACCAAGTGAAATTCTGATTTTCAAAGAGTGTGTGCTTATTTTAACTATGTCACAAATTGATGAATTTGAAATTTGTGAGTCATTTACTTTTGCTCATTTCTAGAGTATCCTAATTTTCATTGTTATTCTAATTGTATTTAGTATCTGTGTATGTGATGTGTGGTGTGTG
>NC_068985.1:23210500-23231510 GCF_001194135.2 Octopus bimaculoides
TGTGTGTGTGTGTGTGTGTCTGTGAGAGAGAGAGTAAGAGAAAGTAAGAGACGGTTTCAAAAGTCCTGATTCAAAATGTTAATTATTTAATTCAATTAAAATAAAAAGAATTGCCATTCTTTAATGTCATTAACCCATTTTTTGGCCTCTGAATCTTGAAGAACCTGTTTTGGAACCAATCAGCATGCATAGAGGTGGATGGAGAATGCAGTGAATGCACTAGCATCAGGAGAGGGGTTACACAAGGATGTGTTATGTCACCAGATCTTTTTAATTACTACAGCAAATTGATCATAAAAGAACTGGAGAAGGAAAAAAGTCTCAGGGTAGGAGGCAGAAATATCACAAACATAAGATATGCAGATGACACAGTTTTACTTGGAAAATTGGAAAAGGAACTTCAGAGACTTCTGGATGTAGTGGTCAAAGAAAGTAAGAGAAAAGGTTTGTTCAAAAATTGCAAGAAGTGTATGGTGGAGACAAAGCCCAAAGTGCATGCTGAAAGTGAACAACCAAATCATTAAGCAAGAATCATCTATTTTGGACCATTGATCACAAAAGATGCAAAATGTGTGAAGGAGATCAAAAGACAAATAGTACTGGCAAAATCTGCATTCTCAAAATTGTATAATATCTTGAGAAACTGTACTTTGAGTACCAAGATCAAGATTCGTTTATTGAACTGTTGTGTCTACTCTGTGTTAATGTATGGAAGTGAGGCATGGTCTGTAACAACAGAAATGAGATGTGGAATGTGGCTCCTAAGGAGAATATTGAGGATAGCATGGACAGACAAAGTATCTAATGAAGAAGTGATGACCCAGGCTGTGGTAAACAGGAAACTGCTTCCTGGGATATGAGTCAAGCAACTGATATTTCTTGGTTATGTGATGAGGTAAGAGGGCTGGAGAATTCTGTGATGACTGGAAAGATTGAAGAGAAAAGAGGCAGAAGAAGAATGATATAGATGTCAAGCTTGACAAATTGGTTGGAAGAAAGAAGTATTAAATATCAGGAAGTGGAAATGTTACAGAAAACAAAGAACAGAGAATCGTGGCAGGACACGATCACCTACGTCCTACATTCTGGACACCACACCTAAAGAAAGATATCACACCCAATTAAATGGCTCTAATTTAATCTTTAGTTCACATTATCTAATGACAGACATTCAAGAACAATATCTTATAACGTATACCATTTTGGTGTCACTATCATAATGATGCAAAGGGTTATACGATAACCCTTTGCATTCATTTTTTTATCATTAATTTTAATTCTTTCCAATATTAATTAAATTAACATGAAAAATATTTTTGACAGTGCTCTGTGGGTTTTTTTTATAGCTCTATTCTCCCTAAACAGTTTTTTTTATTTTTTAAATTTGAATAGATTTTGCCTCTTTTCAGACATATGATAATGAAGTGCCAAATAGAAAAAAAAAAAATGAATGAATTTATTGGACAAGCCAATAATTATTTATAGGGCGGTAAACTGGCAGAATCATTAGCACACTGGGCAAAATGCTTGGTATTTTGTCTGCTGTTACATTCTGAGTTCAAATTCTGCCAAGGTCAACTTTGCCTGTCATCCTTTCAGGGTCGATTAAATAAGTACCAGTTATGCACTGGGCAATGTAATCGACTTAATCCCTTTGTCTGTCCTTGTTTATCCCCTCTGTTTAGCCCCCAGTGGGCAATAAAGAAATAAGTATTATTTTCCTCCATTGGTTTCAGTGAGAACTTTGGAAAGTTTCAAGAATTATTAAAAGTACTACATTTTTTATCAAAAGATAGTAAAAATAGTAAAAATAAAATCAAATAATTCAAATAGTAATTAACCTATTTTGATGAATGTACCTTAGAAAATGTAGTGATGATTGTTGTCATTATTGTCATCTTTATTTATCATGAACAATTTTCATTAATATTAATAAACTTTACTAAAATATGAAGTTTATTGAAATTCCACTATATATAATATCTTCTGAATAATGTAATAATGTGTCATAAATTTATGTCTACTTCTAACCCTTGTGGCTTCAAGTTTTCTAATATTAGTTTAAGGCTAATTTTTGTATGGGAGTATTATAACTAACAAGATGAACTCTAGTTTATTAGTGATACTTTATCAACACCAAATGGACAAAAGTTAGCATCAGTTTTCATAGATTTTGATTTCAGAACCTATAGGGATGAAACTAAGCGAATTAAAAACTACACGAAAAAAACTAAGTGAAAAAAACCTATAGGGATAAAACTAAATTAATTAATTACAACTCTTTAATGTCACAGTTATTATCTTCAATATTCATGGACTTTTAAGTTCTTCAAAGTGTGTGTGTGTGTGTGTGTGTGTGTGTGTGTGTGTGTGTGTGTGTGTGTGTGTGTGTGTGTGTGTGTGTGTGTGTGTGTGTGTGTGTGTGTGTGTGTGTGTGTGTGTGTGTGTGTGTGTGTGTGTGTGTGTGTGCACACGTGTGCATGCATGTGTGCGAGTGTGTGTTGATAAACTTAATTTGCATTGTTGTGTATGAAAGTATAATAACTTCTGGCTCCACTCTCTTATCTCCTAAGCTTCAGGAGTCATGACAGGCAAGGAATTAATGTGTCAACATCTTTGAATTCTAATATAAATATTCTAGAAGAGAAATATTTGGAACACCAGTCAGATATTTACCACAACTTCATTGACTATAAAAAAATCTTCTGACTATGTGTGGCTTGAGGCACACTGTCTTATTATGTGAAAATATCACATCAGCCTGCCAATAGTAAATATTATGACATTATTTAATAGTGCATAAAAATTTGCTCGAAAATTCACCAATTAACTCATTCAAAATAACACTTGGTACCAGACAAGCTTGGGATTCTTTCCCTAAATCAATTTTTGGGGTTTCTAGAATATATTGATGGAAGCCCTTGATTCTTTGGTAGGAAATACTAAAATAAAGACAAAGTGGAGATATTAGTAATTTCTGTTTTATCAATGATATTGATTTAACAAGAAAGAATGTAGAACTTAGAAATCTAACAACATGTTTTGGAACAACCACAGGGCAATATAGAATAAAAAAAGAACGCTGAAAAACAAAAATAATGACAACTAGTTAAAACAAAATAATCAATTCAACTGAATCAGTAGGAAAGATGCTCAAACAAGCTGATGTATTTAAATATTTGGGACGAGCAATAACGGAAGATGTGAGATCAAAGAAAGAAAGAAAATGTCAGACTGTAGCAGCTACCATAATTTTAGCAGAATTAGACCCTGTTCAGAAAATAAGATTGCAGTAATAATAAAAATTCCTTTTTAAAAAAAAGCAATAGTAATTGCAACTGTAGTCTGTGGGTGAGAATAGAGGAGGTTAAATGCTGAAAGTGAGAAAAAGATTATAGTTTTTTTTAAATGAAATGTTATAGAAATACCCTTTGCATTCATATACAGAACATCACGCTAGTAAGATTGTTGTGACCCTCGTTACTCTTTTACTAATTGTTTACAGATGGAAAATGAAGAGGTTTGCAATGACACCATGATATCCTACTTCTTGTGGTGGGTTAAAAAAATATCAAGGAATGGAGGAAGATGGTGAAAAACATGAAACAGGCTGATGACCAGGAAAAATAAAGGAAGAGGTTATGTCACTTACTGAGAAATCATCTGAAAAATCAAAGTCCTTAACCAATGTAATTAAGAGTGATGACTGCAATGACATAAATGTATAATGAATGGATGTTGTGTGTCAGATGAGAAGATAGTAAAACAGAATAACAAAATGTTGAACTATAGAGAGTCAATTAAATTTGAAGATGTTAAGTCTTACTGATGAATAATACAGGATTGTGTTATTTGGAATTGAAATGCCTATCCAACTTATGTCAGCATGGAAAAATATTGTCGTGATGGTGATGATGACAACAACAATAACACGAACAATAGTGATAATGATGATGAAGTTTTACAAGTACAAAGTCATTCTAAAAACAAGTGTATTTTCAAGAACTTATGTTGGTATGTTTAATGTGGTGATTGGTGAAGAAATACAATTGCTTAGTCACCAACAAAGCACTTCCTATTAAGATAGGAAAGATAAATTAAAAATTTGGTTGACTGTTAAGGATTAGCCAGAAAACAATACTGAGTATTGTAAAAATAGACACTAAATGAACTTGATAAATTGTTAACGATATTATGAAGACAAAGGAGAAAAGATAATCATCCAGCTTAAGAAATGCATAGTATTTAGAACAACAATGGCTTGCTTGTGAATTTGATTGGAGAATGGAATAATTTCACTTTTTACTGTGTGAAGTTTTATTCAGTATTGTTTAATTTCCCTTTTAGTACTGGAAATACAAGAATAGATCTCAAGCTGACATCAGTTTATTAAGCATAAAATGACACCAATACAGTATCAGCTCCAAATGAAGATTCTCAAAGATGCAATTATTTGTTAAGGAATTAATTCTTTATCCATTGTAACTAGTTTGTAATCCTTTTGCGAACATATCTATTTGCTCCAATTAATTTTGATAGCGAAGAAGTTTGAGAGATTTGGTAAAACAACTGACTTATTTAATTTTTAAGCTGGTGTTTGGAATATAATTTAACAAAGGATTCCTACATAAATTCATTGTTGATCTTCATAAAAAATTTTGGTTAAAACCATGCAGGATGTGTATTATAGAACCAGAGGGAATTTGAAGCAGATTGATATTGAAGGGGTTAAATGAAAACTGATATAAAGTAGAGTTTTGTTATTCTGCAGAGATTTATCTTTGAACCAATATAAAAATTCAGTTATCTGATGATTTTAAGCTGTAATTACAATATATTAATGTTAATTAATATATTCTTATTATTAATGCATCACCATATGAGAAAAATACTTTATAAGTATAAGAAGGAAGTGAGCTCCTAATTCTGCAGATATTATAACAGAAATCTTATTTGGTATCATATAGTTCCAACTATATCACAAAATAAATAGCCTATAGGAAGCCTTATTTAACTTTTTAAAATTTTATGCCTTTATGTTTTGACAAATTATTTTGTACACAAACTAGATGTTATTTAATCTAGCTGAACATCCCAACAAGACTGATTAAAATGACAATGTTAAGACTACAGTTTCTTTTTGTAAATGAAATTTTTTAAATGTTAAGAATTTTAATACATCTCAATTTTGTATTAAATATATTTTAAATATAAAGAAAAACTAAACAATAAATTTCACAAATTAGTTTTAAATATTCTTTATTTCTATGAGTTCTTTCTTTTTTTATTTCTTAATGTTAATATCAAGTTTAGTGTTCTATTTATAAGTCAGCACCAGGCCCAAACATGATATCAGTAACATAGATTTTAAAATAGAATAAATTTACACTTAGTAATCTAAATGACGTTGTTAGTCACAAATGTTTTAAGATATGAAGCATGTCTAAATTCATCACATGTAGTTTGAAATCATGGAATTTTATTTGATAAAGTCACAAAATGATAAAATAAAGACATATATTTAAAAGGAAAATACCCTCAAGTAAAGGAACTAGAATGGTAACTAAGCAGCATTGCTCAAAAGAAGGTTGAGGCTATATATGATGTAAAAGGGATGATCTATAAGTATAAAAAAGAAGAAAAACTAATGCTAGAAATGTTGTGATAGTAATTTATACAGATTGGCATGGAGATTGATAGCATAGATGTTATTAAGATGATCGATAAAGAAATGTAGAGAGTAAAAAGAACTTGATGTTGCTTGAGGAAACCAAGATAGAAAGAAAGACATTTAAAAAAAATATTTTATATTCATTCTTCACACAAGCATGTATAGGATGGTTCTGAACATTGAAATATTTGCACAGACCTCCATTGTCAGGGATTTTTAATTGCTATGACTCCCATCACCATAGTTCTAGCACAAATCTAGAGAAAATTGCAGTAACCACAGAGTTTAAAATATAGCAGTAGATATACTTGATATGGTAAACTAAATATTCTTTATGTATGGTATAGAAACAAAATGGCCTTGTGAATATGGTAGTGAAACACTTGCTTTCAAGAGATTAAAAGTTTTAAAGCTTCTGCTGGTCTTTTGGTATGTTACTTGGCAAGTTATTTATGTCTACAATATCTCAGTTCACCTAGCTATATGGAATGGGTTTAGATTTTTGAAAAAGATAAGCCAGGCTGATGCATAAGTTTTATGGAATAAGGCCAGAATGGTAATATTCTGTTCCGCCAAGGTCAACTTTGCCTTTCATCCTTTCAGGGTCAATAAATTAAGTACCAGTTGCATACTGGGATCAATAAGTTAAGTTCTAGTTGCATACTGGGGTTGATCTAATTGACTGACCCCTCCCCAAACTTTCAGGCCTTGTGCCTAGAGTAGAAAAGAATATTCTATCAACATTATTGAATCAGTAATGTACCATTTATGTAGTTAACCAAGAGCATATCTAAGCTAGCAAGCTGGCAGAATCATTAACCTGTCAGACAAAATGCTTAGTGGCATTTCATCCATCTCTGCGTTCATCATCATCATCATCATCATCTTTTAACGTCCGCTTTCCATGCTAGCATGGGTTGGACGATTTGACTGAGGACTGGTGAACCAAATGGCTACACCAGGCTCAAATTCTGCCATGACTGGGTCTTCTTTTCATCCTTTCAGGGTCAATACAACAAGTACCAGTTGAATACAGGAGTCAATGTAATCAGTTTATCCTCTCCCTGAAAGTGCTGGCCTAGTGCCAACATTTGAAACAAATTAAGAGCAATATCTACTTCGAGTAGTCCAACATCTCTTGACTCTATTATCTATGGCTAGATTCACTCATATAAAGCATAAGTGAAATAGCTCAACAGAGAAGTGAAACCAAGTCGCTGATTCATCTTGCAAGGAACTTCCCACTGCTTTATAGCACACACTAATTAAGATTAAACACCTTTAAAAAGAAAAGAAAATCAGAATATATCTAGAAAATGTAATGAACCACAGTAATCATTCAAGTTATGAGAATTGGTGGCACATAAAATACACCATTTTGAGTGTGGCCATTGCCAGTACCGCCTGACTGGCCTTCGTGCCAGTGGCACGTAAAAGCACCCACTACACTCTCTGAGTGGTTGGCGTTAGGAAGGGCATCCAGCTGTAGAAACTCTGCCAAATCAGATTGGAGCGTGGTGTAGCCATCTGGTTTCACCAGTCCTCAGTCAAATCGTCCAACCCATGCTAGCATGGAAAGCGGACGTTAAACGACGATGATGATGATGTTACTTTAAACAAAATAAATCCTTGTTCTGCAATTGAGTAAGTCTTGTGTGCCATCAGTAGAGGTTAATAACAGTAAAGTAAGATCTAAGAATGCAGAGCCTCAAAGGAGAGCTAATAAAAGATTGGAACAGATGGCAACGTCTAGACCACTTCTATTATATGCCAGTATAAATACAGAGATATTAAAATGACAAAAATCATGGTAATGTTTTATGGGTTGGCAAGCTGGCAGAAATGTTAGCACACTGGGTGAAATGCTTAGCGGTATTTCATCTGTCTTTATATTCTGAGTTCAAATTCCGCCAAGGTCGACTTTGCCTTTCATCCTTTCGGAGTCTATAAATTAGGTACCAGTTGTGTACTGGGTTCGATCTAATCAACTGGCTCCTCCCCAAAAATTTTTGGCCTTGTGTCTAGAGTAGAAAAGAATTATGGTAATGTTTTATCTTTTACTTGTTTCAGTCATTAGACCGTAGCCACTGTGGGGCACCACCTTGAACTTATAGTTGAGTGAATGAATCAACCCCAGTACTTATTTTTTCTTTGCCTTTCATCCTGGTACTTATGCAATCAGCCTCTATTGCCAAACTGCTAAGTCAAAGGGACATAAACAGACCAACACCAATTATCAATCAGCAGTGAGAGACAAACACAAAGACACACACATATATATACATATATGACAGGCTTCTTTCAGTTTCCATCTACCAAATTCACTCACAAGGCTTTGGTTAGGCTAGAAGACACTTGTCCAAGGTGCCACACAGTGGAACTGAACTCAGAACCATATAGTTGGGAAGCAAACTTCTTACCACACAGCCATGCCTGTTGATGATTTAATTTATGTGGTGATTTAAGTATTAAAAAATTAAGTATGGAAAGTAATTTTATGAAAATAATTTAACCAAATAATTAATGTGTGAAAATTTAAATGTGAATGTTTTCACAACTCAAAGAAGTATTTCATAAGAAAATTTTCTCAAAATATTCTCCAAGAATATTTACCAGTCAATAAAGAGGTAATCTATAACTTGTCAAAGTATTCTGTTTAAAAGATTTCATAATTGAATAGTGTGTCTACAAGAGAAGCTTTAAATGAGAGGGATATTAATAAGGATATATACATTAAAACAAATTTTCTTGGGTTGGGAAACACCTATTGAATATCAGTCCATAACAAATAATTTGGTGTATGTGTGTGTGTGCACGCGGACATGCGTGCGAGTGTGTGTGTGCACGCGGACATGCGTGCGAGTGTGTGTGTGCACGCGGACATGCGTGCGAGTGTGTGTGTGCACGCGGACATCCGTGCGAGTGTGTGTGTGTAAGCAAATGAAATGAAAAGTGTTGAAAAATTAAGGATTTTACTCTCCACCAGTTGTATTCAGTATTTATATACTGTGGGTGCTCATGCATTTATATTTGTATATTTACACATATTGTTCTATGCTGAAATGGATTTGATAGTTCTGCAAATTTAAATATTCACATGAAATGTTGAATCATAGTTATTCTAATGACAGATTCTTTACCACAGACTGAACTGGGTCTATTTTAAGCTGAACTGACTAAGAGGCAATAAATACCCCTTGCTTTTAGAGTGCAGATCAATAGTAATAGCAGAGTAGTAGTGGCAATGGTCGTGGTAGCATTAGAGTAGTAGCAACGGAGGTGGTGGTAGTAGTATATAGAAGTAATGTTATTGACAGTAGTAATGATGGTGGTGGTGATGTAGTAGAGTAGTATATAGTAGTGGTGTCAGTAGTAGTATAGTAGAAGCAACAGTAGTAGTGGCAGTAATAGTACAGTAGTACTGGCAGCGTTGTAGTGGTAGTGGCCAAAGTGTTTGTAGTAGTACTGTAGTAGCACCAATAGTGGTTATAGAATAGTTATAGTGGTAGTAGTGTAATAGAAGTGGTGATGGTAGCTAGAGTATAGTGGTGTAACAGTAAAGTTGTGGTGGTGGTGGTAATAGTATGGCGGTGATGATAATAGTGTGGCGGTGATGGTAGTAGTAGTAGTGGTTGTGGTGGTGGTGGTGGTGGTAGTAGTAGTGGTTGTGGTGGTGGTAGTAGTAGTGGTGGTGGTGGTGGTAGTGGTTGTTGTGGTGGTGGTAGTAGTAGTAGTAGTGGTGGTGGTAGTAGTGGTAGTGGTGGTGGTGGTGGTGGTGGTAGTAGTAGTAGTAGCAGCAGCAGCAGTTATGGTGGTAAACTTTATGATTTGGATCTTGGCTCTAACAATTTAACCCTTCATCCCATCATATCATCCTACGTCTAACATCTTAACCATTCATCTACCACACTCGTGCATTACAGTTGATATTTCGATTCAAATGCTGAATAAAAAGTTTGAATGAAAATTCTACAATTCAGGAAGCTGAATGACAGAAGAGAGGAAGCCAATCGGCGTGAAATCGATTATGTGCCAGATAGAAATACTTTGCGGTATTTGGTAGAAGTCTTTTTACGTCAGGGTTCAAATACAGCCAGCTGTGGTCAATTTTGGTTTTCATCCTTTCGTAGTCAATAAATAAAGTACCAGTCAAGTACTAGAGTCGATGATATCAACTATGCCGCACCCACTACCTCAAATTTGTGGCCTTATGCCAAAATTTAGAACCATTCTACCGATGTCGACTTCGTTTTTCATACTTTTGAACATTGGGATCGATGTAAAAGACTGGCCCACTTCCCGCAAAATTTCAGGCCTTGTGCCTATATCAGACAGAATTATTATCATTATTTGAGGATGACAGAATCGGTAGAGCGTTGAATATGATAATGTCTTCAGTATTTTGTTAGGTCGTTTTATGTTTAGTTCAAAGCTTGCCAGAGTCTATAATAATTCATAAGCCGTTAAAAATAGGTACCAGTCGGGTTAAACAACTGTGATCTCTTAAAAATGTCAGGTCAGATGCTAATGTTTGAAATACTTTGTTTTAAAAAGCAAGGAAATGAGAGCCCCAATCAAATACAAGAACCTATTAGGCCTATATTTGTTAAACTCTTCTGCATAAACCCAAAGCTTTGTGCATTATGTAAGAAATCCTTCATTTTTAAAGGGTAGTTGGACGGCAGATTCTGGACAGGCGCCGGACAAAATGTTTTAATAGTATCTACTTAAATCCTTTATATTCTGAGTTCAAATCTAGTCGGTGTTAACTTTGTCTTTTTTTACTTTTTTACCCCTCACTAAATAAATACCAGTCAAATGCTGGAGTCAATTGGATTGACACTCCACCTACAAAACTTGTGGCTTTTTGCTAAAGTTAGAAATCAGTTACTGTTTTTAGAAGTATGTATTCTAAAACAAAAGTGAGATTCTTTAGTCATTAGATAAATTAAAGTACTGTATAGCCAATTGGCAAAACAAGTTTTCTATATCAAAGCATAATTTCTACAACATACGAATTCAACATTAAAACCAAATGTAATAAGATAAAGTAGGAAGAAACTGAATAACTGTGATCTGGATCTTTATTGGAGTCTTCCTTCAACTTCCATTTCAAATTTGATTCAACATTTCTATGAGAAAACGTTTTCATAACTCGTTGAGAGTATTACCAATAACTATATGGTCTTTGAATGTTAGTATAACAAAGTAATACAAATGTTTATTAGTGTCCGATTATGAATGAATAAAAAGACTCAGAATGCACACTGCAAGAAAGCTCCAGTAGAATATTCGATAGCTGTAAAATTCAATATTATACACAGTCTCACACAAAAAATTTATGTTGGTACCAATTTCAGTTCGGAGATGTGTACAAAAATTAACTCATACATACAAGTAACTCGTTTACAACCATTACATAACGAAGAGTAAGAGATTATATTTCACTAAAACAGTCAGCGAGGGTTAGTTTCTGGGAAAAGAAATGGGCGCAATATAAGCGCTTTGCAACAAGGACTCGATTTATAAGAATGAAAAGAAATAAATATATAAACATATATACGGACAAACTTACATGCCTCGAATATTTTAATATATTTACTGTTGTATTTGCCTATGTTATAAGACATTTTAGGGACAACGAAGTTTGTGTCCGTCTTGATTATTAGACCCAACGTATATTCGTTGATCTACACTTTTTTTAATACATACACGACTTGTCTTATCATTATTATCATCACTACCATTTCATCAACATCACCATTTTGATAATGCTAATGACAGATTGACAACAATGACAATTCATAAAACGCCCCTCTCAGATTTGTGTGAATGAATAACAAGAGAGCACAGTAAAATACTACATCGTTACATGTAGGGCTTTTTATTGTTTTCGTTTTCGTGAGCTGTAACTACGTTTGGTATTGAGGTAATGTGTGTAAATAACAGCATACCGTTATACGATGTGTACGCATCATAAGATAACTATCTCTCCCAATATAATGTTTTTCTTTAATTCTCACAAGGGTGCAAGACAGGAATGTATTGTAGTACAAATGCAATAAATTGAGAAATGGTCAAAGAACACATTAAAATGGGGTGGGTGGGGTGACATATGCACATAATATGTGCGCGCGTGATTGTGTATCTGTGGATGTGTGTAATTAATCACATTCATCCATAGATATTGACATTACAGCGCTGTGTGAATATATGTATAACTAAGTCACTGTCATTTTGTGTACACCTTTTACAGTGTACGTGCGTATATGTGTGAGCACTTGTGTATAGTTAAAATTATTGGTATCACCTAACATGTGTATAATAATGCTGGCGTCAATAGTATAGTTCGAAATCAATGATGCTAAAATTGATGGCAGTTGTATAGCAGGAATTCTATCCAATAGATAAAGTCTAAGATGGCACGCTGATAAACAGGCACAATTGAACTAACAGTTAAGAAAACAAGATTAACAATCGGAAAGGAATTCTTTTGTAGAGTAATCATTAACATTTTTAATCAGGATTGAATGCATGATTTGAAACCAAGAGATAAATAAGAAGTTATACAAAACGATTTCATTATTATTAGGAACATTTAAACATTTCAAGACTGAGATATATTATATGAAGTGGTTTGACGATTTTCAGTTAAAACACAAACAGAAATATTTCTATTTAACAGAGTAGACGGCAATTAGGTAACCTTATCCTTAATCTTATTAACCAAGTTTAATTTTTAGATATGCACCAAAGATGGTGCTTTTATCGAGAGATGATATGGTTCTTTTTTTTCTTTTTTTTACACCGTAACGTACACACAAACTGGGCTTGTGTTTATGTGAGTACATATATGGGAGATCAATGATGCATAACCTACAACTTCCTTCACTTGTTAATTAATAGAATAAGAGCTATTCATTTGCTTCAAGCTTTCAAGTGGGAACTGGTTGCCACATATGCCTGTGCATGTTACGATATATATTGAGAAACGAATTATTTATGCACGTACACATATACATATTGATCATTAGTTGATTTGTCAAATGAAAAGTAACTTTCTCTTTCGCCATCAACTGATATCAAGTGCAGATACTAGTGCGTAAAACAACGGTTTAATCAATTCTACATATTGCATTAATTACAAATAAATGATTTGGAGTAATTCTGAATAAATCAATGGTGATGGGTTCTGTCACAATTCACTTGACATTCAACTAGTCACCATCACCACCCGCAGCTTTCATTTTCGAATGGTAGCTTATATACGGAGCATCATCGTAATCATCATAGCAACGAGACAGCAATAGCATAAATGAAACAAACAGTAATCTAAAATTATCATCGCACTACAATTTCATTTCCATTTTGTTGTTATGAGAGGCCGATGCTAAGATTAGATTGCACCTGTTTACGCTAGGTTCTGAAACTATAGACTTGTGATATATAACGTAAACAACAGCTTTTAATAATAGTTACGCCTGTTGGGTTATATACATAAGATGTTCTCATTCGGAAAAGTGAATAAAAGTATCATAAATAAAATTATAATTTATATTCTAAATAGACGTTTAACTATAGATATAGTCACTGAAAAAAAAAAGAAAAATACAAAAAAAAATAGTACATGCATTGCGATTAGATACAGAATGATCGGAAAGCTGTTCTGAAGTACGTGCCCAAGTAGTTAGAATTGTCAGATTTGAGTAAATGTAGACTGACATTAATCATTTGATCGTTATAATAACGACAAGAAAACTCATTCATAACAAATTAAATTCATCAAGTATAATTAATTCTGACAGAGAATGTAAACAAGAAAAATAAAAACAAGATATTTGAATTAAATTTGTGTATTTAAAAACTAAAGTTACATGACTCGAAATATATGAAAAGTATCTTAATCGTTGAACATATGGTAACTAAACATGAAAAACGTTCGAGGATGCTATAAATAAGCGAAACTATACATAACATAACATACCTGTAAGATGGAATCCTGGGACGATGAGCCAACTGCACCATGCAACGGTACATGTCCATCTTACGGCTTGTTCTGATACTTGGCTTTCGTTTACCTTGAAACATAGCAGAACACCGGAAATTCAGATGTCGATTTCACAACCAACACTTCCGTTAGCGACAAACATGGCGAAGCACAACGTGCTTGGTTTCAACGGTAACGTTAATTTTGCCAAATTTCTATTTTTTTAATTGTTTCAAGTAACCTCATCATGCTTATTTTATATTTCAGTAACCGATTATAACGTATGAAAACTGCTTTGAGGTTTCAAACGTATTTCTTTCCATTGTTTTGTTTTTAAAAGTTTCGATCTTGTTTGCCATCAGATTTCTCTCTTAAAAATCTCAGTTAATATAGAAATGTGATTATTTTGAAACTGTTATCGTTATATTAAATGTGTAGAAATTATTAATTTTGTGATTTATTGATTCAGATTTTTTTGAAAAATAAAACTTTGAAGTATAAAGATTGTTATTCTCAAGTACATTTGCATCTTGTTCACAAACACGTGTTAAATTTATTTTATATGTTGCAGTTCTAAGCTTTCTCGTTATTTTCCCACTTGTTTTCACACACCAGTCATTACACTTCTCTGTGATTATTTGGTTTTGTATATTTTTTACCATGAGTCGGTAAGGAGACTTTTGAGTAGTCACTGGACTGGTTAACAACATTGTTGCTTGACTTGTTACCATAGTTCGCCTTTGGAAATGATTTCAGCAATTTGTAATGAGAAGGATTTTTAATAGATTGACTGTCTGTAATCATAATTGTGGATTAACCCCATGTTGGTATTTGAACTGTGATTTTTTTTTTTCTGTCTCTCCAAGGATTCTGTAAGTTAAGGGTTAGCAACAAATGTATGAAATTTAGTGTAGCACTTCCACAAAAGCATTAACCAAAATGTACAAAAGTAGACATGATGCAAAAAGATAGAGTGAAAAGTAAAAGTGTTTTATGCTACTGACGTAGAAGAGAAAGAAGTAGTGAAGTCAGATATCATAATGTTGGTCTGGATGACAAGCGATCAAGATGATTGGTGATAAACTATAGCATCTATCCAACCTATGTCAGCATAGAGAAATAGCTGTTATTTCAAGCATGTCAAGTGACTGTATAGAAGCTCATTGGCTCATCTGTGATCATGAGAAAAGCTAATGGTAGATAGATTGCTTAAGAGTGAGATACTATGCTGTGTATTTTCAAAGATCAGTGTGTATCTCTGTAAGGGGAGAGAGAGTGAAATGATTGGTGAAGGAAGGGGACTAGCTCTGGAATACATTATCTTTGAGGAACCAGTTTGAAAATTAGTTTTAAAATATTAAGTTTAGAATTCTATGATTATTCTCGGCTTTCTATTTCAGGAATAGGTCGGGATAATCAGCAAAATCAGATATTATACATTCCTGAAGCTTCCAAACATTAAGAGTGTGCATGTGTGTATATATATTTCATGTTGTCACTATTATTGTGCTAAAATGTGTCATAACTCATGCAATCAATATATTTGTGTTAGATTTTTTTTATATTTTTGTACTTGCAGTCGTTCGTGTTAAAATAACAGAAGACACTGAAGTTATTCGACATCTTTTTATTAAACCTCATTCTACAAGAGACGCAGATCCCCAACGACCAAAAAACAGAACCTTGTTTGTCATCAATATTCCTCCATATGTGAATAAAGTAGGTCTTTATTAGAATATTTCAGATGTTTAGCAGAAATGTAGTTTAAATGTAATGAATCACAAACCATACACCAGACCCATTGTTAAAATTGTCCATAATGCATAATACACCAAACCTACTCAACAAGAATACTCAAATGCTAAAGACCCTGCACATATGTATAAATTTACAGTTCCTATTTACTCCTATATATATATTGATGTCACTTCTCAGATGGCTCTGGGGTTACCTGATTTTTTTTACTATCAGTTTGGTTTTTATCATGTATACCTGTAATCTCTACTCCTGACTGCAATGAGAACTAGATCATCAGCATATAAAAGTTCCCATTGTCAACTAATCTTGATATCTTGCATATAGTTTTAAGAGCCATAATGAATAAAAAGTGACTTGTTCTCAACCAGGGTCTATATGACCCTTGGAGGTTCATATGAGATTTTGTTAAAATTTATGTGCAAAATAAGTCAGTTATATTTCTACATTACACAAAAACATTTTCACATTTTTTTAATACAATTCCTAATATTATTTAATTTTAGAAATACAAGAGGATTTTTAAAAACTCTAATGGCTATGGGATTCCACCTGAGTGAAATAGGTATTAAAAGGGTCCATAGGAAAAAAATGGTTGCAAACCACTGATCCTAGTAGACACTTATCTGTACACTAAATGTTTAACTGAACTTGTTGTTGGCTATACTGCACAAATAATACATCTCAACCTATTTCTTCAAACATCCACCAGTCTACAGTTTGGAGGACTGTGTCATAGACACTGAGTGGTTTGCTCTTCATCATCATCATCGTTTAATGTCTGCTTTCCATGCTAGCATGGGTTGGACGATTTGACTGAGGACTGGTGGAACCCGAAGGCTACACCAGGCTCCAATCTGATTTGGCAGAGTTTCTACAGCTGGATGCCCTTCCTAACGCCAACCACTCAGAGAGTGTAGTGGGTGCTTTTACGTGTCACCCGCACGAAGGCCAGTCAGGCAGTACTGGCAACGGCCACGCTCAAAATGGTGTATTTTATGTGCCACCCGCACGAGAGCCAGTCCAGGGGCACTGAAGAAATTTACTTACAATGCCTTCAATATAGAGATATAGCTTTTGTTGGTCTTTGTCCTGACATAAACCAAAACTGTTTTATCCATGCTAATAAGAACTGTAAGAAATCAGTATTATAGCTGTATTGTATTATTTAATGTGGAGGCACAATGGCCCAGTGGTTAGGGCAGCGGACTCGCAGTCATAGGATCGCGGTTTCGATTCCCAGACCGGGCGTTGTGAGTGTTTATTGAGCGAAAACACCTAAAGCTCCACGAGGCTCTGGCAGGGGATGGTGGTGAATCCTGCTGTACACTTTCACCACAACTTTCTCTTACTTCCTGTTTCTGTTGTGCCTGTAATTCAAAGGGTCAGCCTTGTCACACTGTGTCACGCTGAATATCCCTGAGAACTACGTTAAGGGTACACGTGTTTGTGGAGTGCTCAGCCACTTGCACGTTAATTTCACGAGCAGGCTGTTCCGTTCATCGGATCAACTGGAACCCTCAACGTCGTAAGCGACGGAGTGTATTATTTAATGCTGATAGTGAGGAAACATGAGTAAGATGTAGTTCCCTAACCTGTCTTGGACAGCAGGAACTAAAAATAAGAACTGACTCAGTTTATGATTACATATCCAGCCCACATCTGCTATGAGGATGATGAGTGATATAGTATAAACTGCACATATACCAGGATTATATCAGTTTCAAAAATCGATGCATGTTAAGTATAGACATTAACTATCATCGATTTTATTGAATATAATTACAGATAGTGGTATTTTACACCAAATTATCACAAAATGATGTACAATTGAATATAGTTACAAATAGTAATAATTTACACCAAAATATCACAAAATGATGTATGCTCACATCACCTTTTATACGTATACCATTTGTATCTGCACTTTACACTTATTTAAATGTAAGCATCTGTTTGTTATTCAGTCTTAAGTTAACCTTTAATATCAATATAAATATATGCATATAATGTTTTTGCTAAGATGGGTGGTTTTTGTTAATAACGATTGCTGTTTTGCCTAAATTCCATTCCTAATCATAATTACTGGTGGTAAACTGAGTTATGTACCTACCTCAAAGGCACCACACAATTGCTATTGTCCACTTTGAACTCCCATCTATTGTATTTCATGTGTGTGTGCTGTGTATGTAAATATGGAGAGAAAAGCAAGAAATGTGCCACCATCAAGTTCTTAAACTGATTTACTTTATTTTCTTCTTTTAGAAATGCTTGGAGAACTTTTTCTTAAAATGTGGTAAAATAGAAAATATTTTCTTGTGCAACAAACCAACAACTGATCCAGTTTCTGTGGAGGTATCAAAATACATACCAAATACAGAGCCTTTAATGGTATGGCTAATTTGTTTATATTATTATCTATATAGAATAAGAAATGACTGTACGCTTATTTCAGTGCCTCTCTTTACATTTCGGTTCATCACTATAGAGAAATTCTTTTATCTCTCAACTATGATTTTAACGTATCTCAGTTTTAAAGGTGCTTATCTATAACATTTGAGGTTTTCTTCAAAGTGTGTTGTGTCAGTGCTTTGATTTCTTTTATAGGAAGAGAAATATGTATGTGTATATATATATATATATATATATCATCCTCATCATCATTTGATATCCATTTTCCATGCTGGTATGGGTGGACACTTGACAGGATCCATGTATACATAAGACAGATGCATGTGTATGTCTGTACTCACACGTGTGTGCATGTGCACACTCCACATATGTGCTACAGAGGATACACCATATTTAGTTTTAGTGAAGTTTTTTCTCCAAAAGTACTTAACAAATATTCACATGTCTCTATAAACTTCTACACTAGCAAAGTCATGAAATGTAATTTTCAGAAGGAAGCTGATTAGTTTCCGAGAAGAGAATAACTTCCTTAGTGGCACCAACACAGATTCAGTTCACAAAGGTGTTGCCTCACACAGCTCCTACAGCATTATGGCTAGGCACTAAAACAGTAACTCAGTCATTCAAATATAGATCTGATATCTCTTGAATTTGCAAAGGCCTTTGTTAAAGTCAGTCATGAGATGATGTATCACACACTTAGTAACGTCAGCATACTTGGAAAACTAGGGGTGCAGTTGAATGACATGTTAAAAGGTAGGGGTCAAATAGTTGCAGCCATTGGTGCTCTTAGATCAATTCTAAGCAGAGCCTCTTAGGAAACTATTGGAAACACTGCCGTTTGTAGTGGCTCTTTCATCATACAGTTAACAAATCTCACCAGCTATGCTAATGATATAAAATTATCACAGACAGTCAAGAAATCTATTGATGATGCAGAATGACATAAAACCTGAATGCAGTATACAAATGGGCTGAAGAAAGCAAGACATAGTTCACTACTGAAAAATTTCAAGTATTCTGCTACCATCACACAAACAGATCGCAGCTAGAACATATAAGACCAGAAGGTATTGCAGTCTTGAAGTCACAATCAATACATTATCACGGAATTGATGTTAGTAATGATACATCATTCTGTGTGCTTATTACTAAGATAGCAACAATGTGCAAGCAACAGGATGGTTGGATTCTGAGATCATTCAGAACAAAGCATAAAAGGAAACCATGATGGCCCTCTGAAGAGTATTTGTTTTTCAGTTTCCTGGTCTAAAGCTTCCAAATATGATTGCCTCATTGCCACAGATAAACTATTGAGAGACATTAAAAGAACTGAGGCTGTACTCCCTGGAACAAAGACATGAAAGATATGAAGTGATATGTATATATATAAAAAGATCCTGGTGGGGTCTGGTACCAAATATCCCACCCTCTCCATCTAGAATAAGAACCTGAAACTATAACAGCTTAGGGTTCGAAGGCCCACAACTTTTCAATATCCTGCCAAAAAAACTTATAAATCTGCAAAGCATAAATATGGATGTATTTAAAAAACACTTTGACAAATTTTATCTGGGATCCTAGACAAACCTACATCAAAGCAAGAAATACAAGTGAGGACAGTGATATCCAGTTCTATCAGTCATCAAAACCAACTATAGAGTGAGGGCTGCAAACATGAAATCAATTTAAAGTCTTACCTACAACAGAGTTCAGTTCAGTATTTAAACTTTTGTGTTTAGATGCGTCAGCTGTTTTTAAGGGTTCACAAAAGAGTGTAAGTAGGTGGTAAGTTGTAGTTTGTTGGCATGTTGATGTTATTTAGGGGTTTTTTGATAACACCAAATTTAACAATAAAAATTCTCCATAGCAACTTGCCATCACAACCTAATTAGCAGTCAACAGAATTCAGCTTACCCTTGAAAATTTTAACTTAGATGAGACTACATAAATTCCAGGTGAACTGAAATGTACCACAGCCTGATGATGGCTTAGTGGCTGAAACTTAGAAGTCACTGTCAATACTATTCTTGTTAAAGAATAATAAATTTGTACACTGCCAAATGTGTTGGGTTATCCATCAGCTTAATGTAAAACTGCTTTTATTGTGACTTTAAAACAAACATTAATGTGTGTGTGTATATATATTAAAGTACTTTTAATGATACTAATGGTTTCATACAAATTCATTCACAATTATTCAGTCATAGTTCAAATAATACTGACTGCTCAGCAAATTTATTCACATAAAAGCATTAGTATCATATTAACAGCACCCTACTATTGTAAAAATTATTCATTCACCAATGTGGTTTTGATCACACACTCTTAAATAGCCACGAGCATGGCTATGTGGTAAGAAGCTTGCTTCCCAACCACATGGTTCCAGGGTTCAGTCCTGCTGCATAGGACCTTGGGCAAGTGTCTTCTACTATAGCCAGGGTTGACTATTGCCATCTGAGTGGATTTGGCAAGCAGAAACTGAAAGAAGCCCATCATATATGCATGTGTGTGTTACTGTCTCCTGTCTTCTTGCCTTAACTTTGCCTGATAGTTGTAAACTAGTGTCACCATAATGTAAGCAGTGACCTTTTGTTTTCAATCTCCTGTGAAAGCATGTTTGGGCATGAGGAAATGTTATCTTACTTGGAAACAGGTGAGGGTTAGTGACAGGAAGAGCATCCAGCCATAGAAAAATCTGCCAACCCATGCATGCATGGAAAAGTGAATGCTAAAGTAATGATAACTCTTTAGTTATGATGCAATATGCATGCACGAAATTTAAAATGTAAGGTGAGGGTTGGCAATGAGTATAGTGAAGAATTCCGTGTAAAGGTAGGGGTTCACCAAGGTTCTGTCCTCAGCCCTCTCCTATTCATCATAGTCCTCCAGGCGATAACAGAGGAATTCAAGACAGGATGCCCCTGGGAGCTCCTCTATGCTGACGACCTTGCACTAATTGCTGAGTCACTATCAGAACTAGAGAAGTTTCAGGTGTGGAAGCAGGGACTAGAATCGAAGGGCCTTAGAGTCAACCTAGCTAAAACCAAAGTCCTTATAAGTAGAAAGGTAGAGAAAGCACAAACCACTTCAGGTAGATGGCCCTGCTCGATTTGTAGAAAAGGCGTAGGTAGAAACTCTATAAGATGTACCCAGTGCAAGCTATGGACACATAAGAGGTGCAG
>NC_068985.1:23231958-23254945 GCF_001194135.2 Octopus bimaculoides
GCTCCGATGGATGAGTAATGTCAGTGTGCATACCTGACAGAGCGTAAGTATCTTGAGAGAAAAGTTGAACATAAGAAGCATCAGTTGTGGTGTGCAAGAGAGACGATTGCACTGGTATGGACATGTGGTGAGAATGGATGAGGATAGCTGCGTGAAAAAGTGCCACACCCTAGCGGTTAAGAGAACCCGTGGAAGAGGCAGGCCTAGGAAGACCTGGGATGAGGTGGTGAAGCACGACCTCCGAACATTAGGCCTCACCGAGGCAATGACTTGTGACCGTGACCATTGGAAATATGCTGTGCGTGAGAAGACCCAGCAGGCCAAGGAAGACCAAAATCCAAGGCCTCTGCCAGGGATGTTGCCAGCCCACTTACTCGTAACATTTCTTTATTGGACACTAAACATGGTGAGGCAAGTGAAATCGAAATTGAACTAAATTTGCAGGAACACTAAACTCGGCTTGCGAAGACCTGTTGAGGCAAGCGAAAGCAAAATCATGATGGCACCTGTACCAGTGGAGCACTAAGAGCACCGTCCGAGCGTGATCGTTGCCAGAGCAGCTGTCTGGCTTCCGTGCCGGTGGCACATAAATAGCACCAGCGTGATCGTTATCAACGTCGCCTTCCTGGCACGTGAAAAGTCATTCGAGCGAGATCGTTGCCAGTGTCGATGGGCTGGCTCCTGTGCAGGTGACACGTAAAATACACCATTTCAAGCGTAGCTTTTGCCAGTAAGACATCCGAGCGAGATCGTTGCCAGTGCTGCTGGACTGGCTCCTGTGCAGGTGGCACGTAAAATACACCATTTCAAGCGTGGCTGTTGCCAGTACCCGCCTGACTGGCCCTCGTGCCAGTGGCATGTAAAAGCACCCACTACACTCCCGGAGTGGTTGGCGTTAGAAAGGGCATCCAGCTGTAGAAACTTTGCCAAATCAGGTTGGAGCCTGGTGTCGCCTCCTGGTCCACCAGTCCTCAGTCAAATTGTCCAACCCATGCTAGCATGGAAAGTGGACATTAAACGACAATATAATAGGGATGACTACTAAGTGGACATCTATTATGCTAGAAGTAGATCACCTATGATCTGACTACTAAGAAAAGATTGCTCTCAAGAAAATTCAGCAAACACCAGAACATAAGCAAGCAAGACAATTGAAAATATACATAATATAAAGAATTAATCATAGACCGGTTTTGCTATTAATGAAAATTACTTACGTAATAGTCCGTAGCTCATCAGTACAATCGTTCTTTTCAATATAATTTGCAGAACTATACACAAGACGTCCGCATAAAATTAGACATGTATATAGTTCTACCAATTACATTGGGGTTATATTTCAAATGTCTTCGTTTTGGCGGAGATAATTCACTGCAGTGAATTTTGCCGGTTAGGGAACAAATTTATTTAAAATTTAATATTCAATTTGTCACCCTTATTATTTAAATTTTATATATACGAGGGGGTGTCTGAAAAGTCTTGAGCCTCCAAAAAATAAAACATGGTACAAGACTTCTGATGATTTATTTTTCAACATAGTCCCCCTTGATGGCTGAACACTTTCTCCAGCGGTGCTGAAGCGCCATTATCCTGGCGTAGAAGAACTCTTTTGTTTGGGACTCCAAGAAACTTCCTACAGCATTTATGACGTCATTTTCACTGGCAAAATGGCGACCAGCCAGGGCTTTTTTCATTTTTGGTAATAGATGAAAGTCAGAGGGGGCGAATAAGGTGGATGGGGAACAAGTTTGTATCCACAATCACGAATTGTTGCCATGGCAACCACTGAGGTGTGGGCGGGAGCATTGTCGTGATGGAAAAGGACTCCTCTGGTGAGCATTCCTGGCCTTTTTTCTTTGATTGCTTCTCGGAGGCATTTCAGTAGTTGGGAATAATACATCCCTGTCGCGGTGTGACCCTTTTCAAGGTAATCGATCAGCAAGACACCTTGAGAATCCCAAAAAAAATGGACGCCATGACCTTGCCAGCTGAAGGAATGACCCTGGCCTTCTTTGGGGTAAGGGATGATGTGTGCTTCCACTGCTTTGATTGTTCTTTGGTTTCAGGCTGGTAGTGATGGACCCAACTTTTGTCCATAGTAATGAAACGAACAAGAAAATTTTCTTCATCAGCTTCAAACAGTTCCAGATTACTCATGGACAAAGTGCACCTGGTGCATTTCTGTTCAGGAGTCAAAATTCAAGGGACCCGCCTTGCAAAAACCTTTGAGAACCCAAGTTCTTTTGTCACAATTTTGTCTGCTCATTCAGTTGAGATGCTCAGTCTCTCGGCTATCTGACGTCATGATATTCGTCGATCTCGCAATATCATACCAAGAGGAAGGTCAAGATGGTCCTTGGTGGTTGCAGTTGGAGGTCTCCCTGGTTTGAGATCATCTTCCACACTCTCCCTGCCACGCTTGAATTCATTTACCCAGCGTTTTGACTGTTGCATATGAAGGAGCATTGTCTGTTAAGGTACTCACCATATCTTCATGGATTTCTGATGGAGTCATGCCTTTCAAATGAAGGTAATTTATGACAACGCGATACTCAGTTTCTCTAGTTTCCTTGTAAACTCGAAGCTTGTTTATTCAAAAATCTGCAACAACAAAAGAATTAAAATATCAGAATCATGAAAATGAGCAAGAATACTCTGAAAAGACTGCACTTACCAGAAAAAATTGTTTCAGCTATATAGCAGCCCCGTTTCTAGGTTAGGCTCAAAACTTTTCATACACCCCTTGTAGGTTTGCACCTCAAGAGCCAATGTTATCTTCAGATCAAATGCTTGCAACAGAAAATTACACTCAAATGCCATGTAATGATATTGTATATCACCGATAGCGGTTATGTTTCTTCACTTTAAGCACATTTGTCATATTATTTCACTAGAATAGTTGTATCTGTAGACTAAAGAATGTAGCTTGCAGAGGTCACTTGCCTTTGATAGTCCGAGTACTTCTGAATCCAAGAAGTTCCTTGATTGGCTCCTGGGTAGGCCCCTACCCCCACTGCTGTATGTCTCATCTCAGTCGATTTGTATACTGTTGTTTTTCATGACTGATTTTTTATAATTGTGTTAAAAATATACATTTTATCAGTTGCTTTATCTATTTATTTGTTTACTTTCTTTAGTGTTACAAAGTGGCATATGTTGTCTTCCAAAATGAAAACTGTGTGACAAAAGCTATGAAGATATTTAAAGATAATGTGGGAATCTTAATAAAAGAAAAGGAATACCTTACACAGAACACTGGAGTTAAAAGTATGCTTTGCTTTTCTTTATTGATTTACTTTCTCCTGAATTTTTTGTGAAATATTTATTCATCATAACCAAATTAATTGGAAATTTTTTAAATTGTTTAATTTGTTATAGTGACTTTGTGGGTGTGTCGTTAAGAAGTTTGCTTGTAACTGCTGCAACCACCATCTGAATCTTCAATCATCTTATAGTAGACTGAATTGCAAAATAGATGAAATTTGCATTGTTTGTCTCGTTTAACCCCACAGAGTAAGCCACTACTGCAGGGGTCGGTGAACCAGAGTAAATTACCCCAAGTGGGGTAAAAATGAAATTTTGGCGGGTAATGAGGACTCATTAGACATAAGTAAAATTATATTTTACAAAACAAATGTGTTCCTTCTTACGTCAGAAATTTTTCTTCTGGCAATACTGCCTTTATCCAGTGTAATGGACATGTAAACAGATTCAATAAACCTTCTGAATTCAAAGAATCTATGATCTCCTTCCTTTCAAATCAAGGGAGTAACATCAGCATAAATATATTTGGGGTAATTGGTTAAAAAAAGTTCCCTGACCCATGCACTATAGCAAAATGTATGTCACAGTCCTAGAACAGCATGAAATAACAACAAGCTATGGTGCATGATCTTCTTTTTAAACATGTAATTGCTTTCATCTGTGTTATGGATCAGTGGGTTGTACAGTTCTCACTAACCACTCATCTATCCCTAGTTTCCTCATTGACCACCAGATAAAGGATTGGGGGACCCTGTCAAAGGCTTTCTCCTGCAGCTATCTTACCAGAAATATAGCATCAATAGTGCTTTTTCCTGGCACAAACCCAAACTGCATCTCATCTAGACTGACTCTCTCCCTAATTAGTTGAGCTATGACCCTCTCCATGACTTTCATCTCCTGATCCAACAACTTGATACCTCTGTAATTATTCGTATCTAATGCATCACCTTTACCTTTGTAGCAGTTGACTATGGTGCTGCTACACCAGTCATTGGGTATGACTCCTTCATGTATCACCTGGTTAACAATACGGGTGACTAGGCTATAGCCGACATCGCCAGAAATTTTAAGCATCTCTGCGGGGATTCCTGATGGGCTGAGGAGCTTTTCCTGTCTTCATACTCTTAATTACTTTATCTACCAAAGTATTGTCAATTCGGATAGCTTGTCCTTCTGTTGGGTCAACATCTGGCAGACTCTTACTCCCATTCATTCTCTTCATTTAGCAACCTTTCATAGTGGCATCTCCAAGTCTCTCTCTCCTTGCAACCTCATTAAATGCAAGTGAGCCATCATCCATGCAGACACATTTCTCTCCTATGACATCACAATTCTCTCTCAGTCACTGTCTTGCAACACAAAACACTTCAAGCCTTTGGTCCTCATGATGTAGAACATTGTCAAATTTTTTCTTATCTGCTTCCCCTCTGGCTAAGTAAATCTGTCTCCTAGCATCCCTTCTGACAATCTGATATAATTCCCTGCTACCACCATTCTTCCAGTCGTTCCATGCCTGTTTCTTGTCCCTAATGGCCCCTATCAACTACATTATTCCACCACCACGTTATCTTGGTTCGAGAGGGGACTTTGCACCATCCACAGTTCTGGTCAGTAGCCCTCAACAGGTTGTCTTGTAGAAACCTCCAGTTGTCTTCCACATCATATGATGCTATATCCTCCTCTCTTTTGTCAAAAGCTTTGAGTAATGCGCCTCTAAATCTCTGTCCATTTGCAAGATCATTAAGCTTCCAGACCCTTCTTCTCCATGCTGATCATCTTCTGGGCACCCTTTTAGTTCTGATCCTGAAGTCGCTAACTACTAATCTATGTTGTGGAGTGCATTCTTCACCTGGGAAGGTTTTGGCATTTATAAGTAGCCATCTTTCCCATTTCCTGGTGAGGATGTAATCAATTTGACTAGTGTGTCCACCAGATTGGTAGGTGAATAAATAGATAACTGGCAGGTTTCCTGAAGTTAGTATTACAAACCATAAGATCATTTGCATCGCAGAACTTTAGCAGCATGGTTCCCTCCTCTTTGCTGGAACTAAAACCATAACCTACATGTACGCCATGGAAGCCCACTGCATGTTTGTCACCAGCAACAAAGAGAAGATCCCTGTCATTTATCAATGAGGTAGTCTGCAAGGTGTCATAAAATTGGTCTTTCTGTCCATCAGGTAGCTCCAGCTGAGGGATATATGCCAAGATAATGGTTGCTAACCCATGTTGCAGCACTAATCTAATCATAAGTATTCTATCACAGACTCTGACTACCTTGATTACCTTATCAACCCATTTCTCTGCAAGAAGTATACTCACGCTCCCGACCCCGTCAGTGTTCCCTGCCCAGAAAATTTTGTACCTATGTTCTTTGCCTGTGAGGAACTTAGCAGAACTTCCACTCCATCTTACTTCTTGGATGCTGCACAAATCTACATGTCTCTGTTCAAACATCTCAACAATCTCACCAGACCTACCTTTCAGTGTGCCAACCCTGAGGGTGTGGGAAGTGTGGGCTCATGAGACCCTGGGATGGGGGACAGCAGTGTCATGTACCTAAAAAGAAAGCTTGCATTTGACAGAACTCATAAACATACAATAGCCTTCAACCTGCATACACTACACTATCATTTTTATGCACTACATGATCACTACTTTACATAGGAGATAAAGCCTAAGTAGGGATGGGGGTACATTAAGCCTTTGGAGGTGTTCATGGGAGAGATATCTGATAGACGTCAGAGGATAGAGACTTCCAGTACACGTAGTGGAGGTGAGAAGGACGGGCACACCGCAAAACAGCAAAACATTACTGCTTTTGGTATGTATATATGTGCATGTGTTGGTAACTGGCACTCTGTCAGTCACGATGGTGAGAGTGCCAGTTGATCCAATCAATGGAGCAGCATGCTCGTGAAATTTAAATACAAGTGGCTGAGCATGCCACAAATACGCATACCCTCAACATAGTTCTCAGGGCGATTCAGTGTGACACAAAACTTGACAAGGCCGATCCTTTGAAATACTGGTACAGCACATTTTTGCCAGCAGAGTGGACTGGAGCAACTTGAAATAAAATGTCTTCCTCAAGGACACCACACACTACCAGGTATTGAACTCACAGGCTTACAATCATGAGCCAAATAGCCTAACCACTGAGCCATGCACCTTCAAATGTGTGTTGATATAATAAAGATGAATATGTAAATATTTATGCAGTTTTGTGAATGTATGTCTGATTAATAGTTTCTTGTGAATGTTTCTTCAGGTCAACCTGATTTTATAAAATCATCTATTTTGCTGAATATGCATATATTACTCATAAGTATATTTATAATTGAATCTTTGTTTACATTCAGAGTGGTGCAAAGATTATGCTGGCAATAGTGAAAACACTGATGTGGTGAAGAAAGAATTGAATGATTATTTTAAAGAGTATGATGAAAAACAGGAATTGGTAATTTTTTGGATCTTTTTTCCATCAAAAACATGAAATGTTACTTCTAATTTGGGAAGGGATCATTTCACAATTTAATGCTTCTCAGAAGGGAAAGTTTCATGTAGCATTTGGCTCTGAATGTGACAGAGAGAGACTTGTTATGGGTGATATGGATGTGTGATAAAATGGCGACTGAATCAGATGTCTTGAAGTGAGGTTAAGACACTATCAACATCATCGTTTAACGTCCGCTTTCCATGCTAGCATGGGTTGGACGATTTGACTGAGGACTGGTGAAACTCGATGGCTACACCAGGCTCCAATCTGATTTGGCAGAGTTTCTACAGCTGGATGCCCTTCCTAACACCAACCACTCCGAGAGTGTAGTGGGTGCTTTTATGTGTCACCGCCAACAGTTTAAAACCTTTTTGTTACCATATTTCTGTCGAAATACACTAGCTTTGTTTTAATTCATTTTGAAAATATTAAAGAAATCAATAAAATAACTATCACATTAGCTGGTGTTTGATACATAAATTAACAAGAAATTTTGATATAAGCTTTTAAATCTAGATCACTTTAAAAAATGGAGATTTGTATCACAGAACCAGGGGCAGTCTCAGACATGTTGGCATCAGAAGGGTTAAAGATGTGAAGAATAAAAAAAAAAGATTACAATGAGATGTGAAAGTGAATATGCTGCCTCTAAGCTATTGGATTCAATAAATCTTTCAATCACTAGACTACATTATGACAACTAGGACTGAGCATATTCTTTCCTTGCATCAAAAACAATATCATCATCATCATCATCGTTTAACGTCCGCTTTCCATGCTAGCATGGGTTGGACGATTTGACTGAGGACTGGTGAACCAGATGGTTACACCAGGCTCCAATCTGATTTGGCAAAGTTTCTACAGCTAGATGCCCTTCCTAATGCCAACCACTCCAAGAGTGTAGTGGGTGCTTTTACGTGCCACTGGCACGAAGGCCAGTCATCTCTATGAATATTTACTCTTGAGTTATGGAAATATATCCCAGGTTCAAGAAGTACAGTTTTCTCTTATTTTCTCAACTACTGATGATAACCTACTATTTCACATCATCCCTCTGTAACATGATGGGATGGCCATAAACAGTTACATCCTACACCAACATGAATCTCTTTTTCTCTTTGAAAACTACCAGTGCAGACTCCATAGAGTCTAAATCCATTGAAGACATCTTTATTGATATAACACATCTGTAGTCTCTCTTTTCTAAATGTTGTCAAACATGAGAATCTTCTTATGAACTAACTTGGATGTTGCTTTTACAAGAAGCCAGGTCACACTGTGACACTCAGTATTAGTGAAAAAAAACACTCTGGTGTACAGCACAACTCACTCTTCCCTAAGTTGAACATAATTACTCGTATTATTTGACTGAAATATTTGTTGAGTTCTACCCCAAGAAAATTGTTGAGAGTGTCTCCACATGATTGCTCAATCTGTTACAAATGAAAGCCTAAATCTCTCTCTCTAGTCACACCCTACCATCTTTAAAAAGAGGACACTGCTGAATAAGTATTCTGCTAGAAACATTGTGTTTAAAACAAATGAAGATATGATAGTCACAGATCTGCTTGAGCAGAGATTTTCAAAAGCCAAACAACAACAATAGAGGATCTTAACCTCTATTCTCTCTCTCTCTCTCTCAAAATGCACTTTTATATGGCTGTTCTTGCACTTTAGCCCAGACAATCTTTCTTCAGTTTATAAACTTAAAATACTCTTTTTTGTCTTGTTTGTGTACTAAAACCTATTACGGCTGAAACATGTAGGCTACAGACTGACTGATTGCTTGTTGTAATGGCAAATTTAACAAATACCTTTTTTTTTTTTTGTCAGGAAAAGCAGAAATTAAAACGGAAAACAGAAGACACTGATGCAGAAGGCTGGATGAAGGTCACAAAGCTGTCTAAAGTAAAAGCTAATCAACCGAAGGTTTCAAGATACATCAAAAGAAAACAAAAGAAGAAAAGAACTGAAGCGGTAAATATATATTCATTTAATGTAAAAATTCATTGTCATTTCTATCTATAATCATTTAATATCTGTTTTGTAAGGTTGGCTTTACTTGGATGAATTTGTAGAAGGGCTTCTCTCCCTCTTCATTTTTGTCGTTTTGTGTCTTTTGGCAACCTAATATCATTTTGGGAATAGACATGCTCAGGAAATAGGTTTAACAGAATTTAGGTGTAGTGACTGGAAATTGATTGTTTAAGCAATCCAAGTGTATTGGTATAAACAATTATGTTGTGAACCATTGAAAATCATGGACTGTTTGAATCATACATTGAGGCAGGAAATAAATTCTTTTACTATCTAATAAGTGTTGAATGCACAGCTAATATGGATAGTGTTTAAGGTGTAGAGTGAATTGAAAACGAGAACTTAGTGAATGTAATGGACTCGTAGCAGTTAGACGGGTATTGAGAATAACTGCATAAATATCGAATAACTGACAAATACAATATTTTTCTCTCATATCTAAAATATAACCTGGCAAAATAAAACATGAACTGATTACTATGTAGTTAGTGCTTAGCACAAAAATATCAGGTTATCCCATAAGTTCTGTTCGATTTCACCTTTTTTAAAATTGAATGAAATTTAATAGTATTTTAGAATGTCTAATGGAATTAAAAATTATTTTTATGCATTTGTGTACATTTAAACTAAATATTATTTTACAGAATAATAGAATTAAAATTTCTTTGATTAAAACTCTTTCTAACATGGGAGTATCCAAAGAGCATTTGGCACATAGTGCTTTATGAGTACAAAAAAGGAAACTCTGCAGCCAAAATGACTTGAAACATACATTCAGTTTATGGGAAAGAATGCTTGAATGAAAAAACTTGCAGAAGATGGTTTGCAAAATTCAGAAGTGGAGATTTCAGCCTTGAAGATCAAACAGGACATCCAGTTGAGTTTGATAAGCTCCTTGAGGCATTACTTCAAAAAAATCCTGCATTATCAGTTGAAGAATTGGCAATAAAGCTTAGTTCAAACTATACAACTGTTCATCGTCATCTTCAACAACTTGGAAAGGTTCCTAAGCTTGGAAAATGGGTGCCTCATAAATTGTCCAAAAGCAACTGCAGATCCCGAGTTGACATCTGCTCTTCTCTCCATTCTCACAAACTCATTTCACCCTTTTGGGATAGACTTGTGACTGGTGACAAAAAGTGGATCTTCTGTCGAAATGCTAAACGTCATAAACAGTGGCTTGGTAAAAGGGAAAAGGCTCAACCACAACCGAGAAGGGAACTTCATGGGAAAAAGATTCTTCTCTCTATCTGGTGGGATTGCAAAGGAGTAATTCACTTTTAATTGTTACCACCTAATGTAACAATCAATGCTCAAGTCTACTGTCAGCAATTAGAGCATTTGAGCCAAGCTTTGAACAAAAAAAGACCCACTTTAGTGAATTGAAAAGGAGTGATGTTTCATTAGGACAATGCGTGACCCCACACTGCAAAGATCACATCACAGAAGATCGAAGAGTTTGGTTGGGAAAAAATTCCTCATCCACCTTATTCTCCCGACCTTGCTCCTTCAAACTACCACTTATTCCGTAGTTTACAAAATCATTTGGGGGACTTAACTTTCGCAAGCCAGGAGGAAGTCGAAACTGACATTTCAGAGTTCTTCACTTTGAAACCAAAAGAGATTTACATTGATGGGATGATTAAAAATCTTGTAAATAATGGAAGGAAGTCATAGATAATCAGAGAAAGTACATTGATGATTAAATTTTAATTAAATATAACATTTGATCACTTGTTTTCTTTGTTCAAAATTCAGACAGAACTTATGGGATGACCTGATATAAAAATTATACAGAAGGAACTCTAGTAGACTGACAGGTGATTGGAACTTTATATGGGCACTATGGGATAAAGTAGCTAACAGAATGAATCAGCTATGATTTAAAAGCTCATAGACTGCTTAGATTTTGTCTTAAGTTTTATTATATGAGTGATTTAATTAATGCTGAAATTTGAGCTTGTAGTTACATACAGACTATGGTGAAGAACACTGAAAGAGGCTTGAAGAATTACTCTTTCTATTGAAGGCAGAGGGGTTTCCTGCTTTACAAAAAAAAACAAACAGAATGGTTAGAATTATGATTCTGTTTGTTTTGATTCAATGAAACGGATGGGAATATGTTGATGATAGTCAAGCACAGTATTAACTTTCAAGGTTTAAGGTTTGGTATAGGTTAGTTACGAAGGAAACTAAATGCATGAGCAAATTCATTCAAGAGATTGTTTTATTGATATGGGCATGTAATGTGAAGAGATGTTTCATGATGGAGGTGTAATGACAGCAAACTAAAGGTTGGCTAAAAAGTAATTAGACAGGGCTTTAGCAAAATTTTCTCAAATGAAATGATGAATGGACTGAAACGTAGGGAGATGATGTATTGCAAGATTATTGAACATGGAAACAGCAGATATTAAAATAATGTTTGATAATACTATTGTGATCGTCATCACTATTACATGACATGCTAGTGCACCACCTTTGTATAAAAACATGACAATTTATATGAAAAAAAACTTTCTGATTTTGAATTTTTAAATTTCAAATTTTACAAAGTCAAACTATTTAATTTATATTAAAGGTTCATATAGGAAACTGCTTAAACCATTCTTTCAGAACTTTCCACTTACCTCTTAGTCTCTTTTCTCAAATTGGGTACAGACATGGCTTTTGCCATGAGGGCTAAAACATGACACTCAGACACTGCCCAACAGCTTACTTTACCCTCTTCTAGTCAATTGGTTCCAAGAAATTACAATCATTTGTTCATATTTTATAAAGAACGGATGATGTATTCAGAATAATTTTCATTAGTAATTTATTAGTAACCAAGGGAGACTACGCAATAATATTACTGCATTGAATGAAATGGTATAACAGACAAATCTATTTGGTAGATTTGATTTTTTTAGCTAATTTTCAACAGTCAAGGGCAATAACTTGCAATTATAGTTGGCTCTACTAAGGCATTATTTGTGTAACATGGTCTTTTTCTACATAGTGAACAGATTATTGATTGAAAGGGACTATTTTAGGCAGTTATTTCTGCAGAGAAGCAAGTCGTTCTGCATTTGGTAAAAGTTAGTTCTTAAAGCTGTTTCCCAAATATTGTGGGGTTCGTTTCTTGCAATTTTATCTAATTGATTTGTCATGGGCATGTTCATGTGACTCCCTATTCTCTGTTGTGGGTTTCTACTTGTTTCTGTTTTGAACAAATTGTTTCAATGATGAAATATTTATTCCACATCAGATTATGTTGTATTTCATCCATAACTAAATAATACAAATTTTATCTCGGATTTATCCATTTTCTACTAAACATTCACACAATGTAAGGAAGTCACTTATTTTCTGTTGTTTATTTTGTGATACCAAAAAGTATGCAACAAGTTGGAAATTTAAGATTCAGAAGTAATTAATACAAAGAAATGCATTGAAGAATTTCCTCTGTTGATTGTGAAAAATTGCTATTGTAAATAATTCTTATGATGTTTATACCCATTTCTTTATTAAAAGTATTCATTTTTTTTACTTTCTTTGTAGCACTTATTAGATTTTTACACTTTTCAAATGAAAGAAACTCAACAAAATCGTAAGTCTTTTAATTTATTCTTTGTCAGTAGCATCTTTTATCATCATTGACTCATGCATAAATTCTTTTTTCTTTTTTTGGACTGGACCATTATATTCTTCTGTTTTGTAGCTTTCATTTTTTTAACATTGTTTTCCAAAGAATTTTATTGAGCCGGCAGAATGTTGACAAGGCATCAAAGATGATGATAAGGTGTGTCTTCTTATCTGACAAAGATGTTTGGCTTTAAACTGGTCATATCCAGTCCAGATATTCGCCTGTTTTATATTCAAACTGACCAGATTTGGTTTTTTTCCCTTCTACCCTATGATGTCATTCTAAAAATAAACTATCACATTGTCGAGCTATGTGATAATGCATGATTAAAGTCAAAACAATGTTAGTAAATAAGCATTACATTTCATAGAGTAATTAGAATGCTGATGGGTTAAATAGTGTAATCAGCTACATGTAAATAGACACATGTAAAGAAATACTTTTCTCCAAACAGCAAGAACAGTATATACTTGACGTGCTTCATTAATTTGCAGTTCTGAACCCATTACTTTTCACGGGCAAAAACCTCTTCACTAAGTTCAGATGGGAGATAATGCATAGATTTTTAAAAAGTTAGTGGCTTTACCATCAATATCCAGTTATAATGTTGTTGTTGGCACTCCATCACTTATGATGACGAGGGTTCCAGTTGATCCGATCAATGGAACAGCCTGCTCGTGAAATTAACGCGCAAGTGGCTGAGCACTCCACAGACACATGTACCCTTAATGTAGTTCTCGGGGATATTCAACGTGACACAGTGTGACAAGGCTGACCTTTTGAATTACAGGTACAACAGAAACAGGAAGTAAGAGTGAGAGAAAGTTGTGGTGGAAGAGTACAGCAGGGTTCGCCACCATCCCCTGCCAGAGCCTCGCAGAGCTTTAGGTGTTTTCGCTCAATAAACACACACAACGCCCGGTCTGGGAATCTAAACCGCGAGTCCGCTGCCCTAACCACTGGGCCATTGCGCCTCCACTCCAATTATAATGAAGCTGGGAAAAGAAACAAATTCATTATGAAAGTCAAAACAGATCACTTATGATCTTTCTGCCATAAAGAAATATGACATTTTTCCACCCTAATTAAAGTGCTCCTGGTCCATCATATCACATATACATTATTTTCCCTAGTCTTGGTTAAATGTATCCATCTTCTCAATCAGCAATCTTCAGACCCTGTTATTTGCCAACCTGTTGCCACATGCCACATTTCCAACATCTCAAAGGTGATAGTGAGTCATAAATGATTGCTTCTATTATCAACAGTTTTGATTTGAGAACCAGATCTACTAGAAATCTGCTTTTTTTTTTTCTTTTTTCTTTTTTTGTCAAGCCTTATTAATTCATTCATCATCATCATCATCATTTAACGTCCGCTTTCCATGCTAGCATGGGTTGGACGATTTGACTGGGGACTGGCGAACCAGATGGCTACACCGGACTCCATTCTGATTTGGCAGAGTTTCTACAGCTGGATGCCCTTCCTAATGCCAACCACTCCGAGAGTGTAGTGGGTGCTTTTACATGCCACCGGCACGAGGGCCAGTCTGGCGGTATTTAGCTAAAGCAATGTTGTCATCCTTGATATCTATAAATTGTTCCACCAGACATAGCACACCTACCTGACTAAGTTGTTTGCTTATTACACTCCAGTCTTTGGGGCTGAAATTTCCTCATAATGTTCTGTTGTTGCATACATTTATAAAGCTATCTGCAGTCTCTGTTTTATCAACTCTGTTATGTCTCAGCATAGTTGTGTTTCTTACATACATCTATTAGCAGCAAAATGCATCTAGTAAAACAGTCCTGTAACACTACACCCTCCTTTCTCATAAACAACAATATTAAAATCTTCACTGTAAATGCTTCATTTATGATATCTTCTTTTTCATAACAACCCTATATCTATAACATTGCTAAAGCTGCTTTCTCAAAATTAAACTTTCTCTTCAGAGTCAGAAATTATTTGGTTGCTGACCTTCTACAGGTATCAAGTGCAACTCACAGTGTACTGCTCACATACCTAGACTGGCACTACTTATGTCTCTTTTACTTGTTTCAGTCATTTGACTGCGGCCATGCTGGAGCACCGCCTTTTAGTCGAGCAAATCGACCCCAGGACTCATTCTTTGGAAGCCTAGTACTTATTCTATCGGTCTCTTTTGCCGAACTGCTAAGTTACGGGGACGTAAACACACTAGCATCGGTTGTCAAACGATGGTGGGGGGACAAACACAGACACACAAGCACACATACATATATATATACATATACATATATATGACAGGCTTCTTTCAGTTTCCGTCTACCAAATTCACTCACAAGGCTT
Organism: Octopus bimaculoides; assembly: GCF_001194135.2. Classification (NCBI taxonomy): domain Eukaryota; kingdom Metazoa; phylum Mollusca; class Cephalopoda; order Octopoda; family Octopodidae; genus Octopus; species Octopus bimaculoides. The sequence continues at coordinate 23,246,718 of NC_068985.1, forward strand.
TGGTCAGCCTGAGGCTATAGTAGAAGACACTTGCCCAAGGTGCCTCGCAGTGGGACTGAACCCAGAACCATGTGGTTGGTAAGCAAGCTACTTACCACACAGCCACTCAAATAGCCTAAACTACAGTTTCAAAAGAAATTGTCCATCTGATTGACAAAGATTCAGTCAGTGATATAATATATCAACATACTCTTTCTTATCTGTCTTTTCTACCACATACTCTTCTGAACAAGTAAGCTACATATCTCTCTACAAGCCCACCTAATGTGTCTAGTTGTCTTTTGTGTCTCACCCATCAAACATTGCACAAGACATTTCACTCAAGCCTTACTATGAACTTTGAGCCTCAACTCTGGATCTGTGCATTTTTTTTCTAATAAGCATCCTGAACATTAAACTGTGTTTTATATTTTATGTGTTAATGTTTAATTAATAAATGTGTTAAATTTTAAAATGATTATTTCCTTCAACATTCTAGGAATACAGGAATTGCGGAAAAAATTTGAAGAAGACAAACAGAAGATAGCTTTAATGAAAGCAGCCCGGAAATTCAAACCCTTCTAGAATAAATTATTATATTTTTATAAAAATGTATATTCTTTTATTCATTTATTAATTACAGTCACTAGATTGTGACTATAATGGGGTCCCACCTTTGGGGATTGTAGTCAGTTATATAATCCCCAGAACTTTGTCCTGTATTTATTGTTGTTGATCTTTATGCATCAAATGGCTAAGTTCCTTCTCAGCAAAAATACATAACTGACACTGGATAAATACCACTAGAAATTTTTTTTTTCATACACAGATTTATTGGCAGTGCCTTGATATACTCATTATACATACATATATATATATAACTTTTATAAGTAATATTCTAAAAGAATATATAATTGAACTTATGTTGCGTGCTCAATTATCTTGAGCAAATAATAAGTTGATCTTTAGATCACTTTGCGAGTGTAGTAATATCCGTGAAACGATCGTAAGATATTTTATTCTTTTAACTTTAGGTTTCTTTATATTTTATATTTTAGAATTTATAATATTCATGCTTATTTACACATAAATTTTTATACGCATATATATTTAAACATATATTTATCTATTTTTAGATTTTTATATGTATCGATATTTATATTCCGTATTTTTATGTTTTAAACTTTTAAATTTATTATGCTACCATGTTATGTTGGATGTATATCTTTTGAAATACTAAATATTGGTTTCCTAAATATATTATTGACGAATTAATAATATAAAACTACATATATATATATATATATATATATATATATATATATCACAGCTCCTGTACTATGAATATGTGATTAAAATGTCACAGGAAAAAATTGCAAGACAGGTTTTTCAAGCCACGCCAATCAGCAAGGAACCTATGGGTAGACAAAGAACAAGGTGGCTGATAATATCCATAGCCTTAGTTGATGGCACTTGAGAATACAACCACAATGTGTAATGACGATTACTCCTGATAGGACTCTGTGGAAGAGATACCTGAGAACTCTACCTCTATGACCCTCCTGGGAATAGGCAGAGAAAATGGATGGACTGATTTCTTAGAGACATAACAGCTCAAATTTATATAGGTCATAGGAATGAAAAAATAGAAATAATAATCATAGAAAGATGTGTCTAAACCACAGATATTGAGTGTTGAGTTTCTAACATACAAACTAACAACCTCTTGTAAGACTTAGCAGCTTTGGCACATCATTAAAGAGAGACTTTTTTATTTGGGATATGGTAGTGTTTTGAAGTAGTCAACAAAAGTATTTTATAGACATTTATGTAGCCTAACATTTTTTTCCCTTATGTACATAATATGGAGAAGGAAAATGCTGAGACACAATTTGTTGTTGCTGCTCATCTTTATTAATGTAAACTTTTGGCACTAAGGTTTACAACAAACCATCAGTCCAACATTCTAGATTCATTGATATATCTGACATATTGATTTGATTCCATCACTATTGTTTGAGAAACATTCTAACCAAAGCTGTCTTATCAAAATTGTTGGTATACTATTCAAAAAGAGGATATATAACAAATTTGTTTACAACACTGAATTGGTTGTGCAAAAAATGGTTTTTTTGTACATCCTTCTTAGAATAAACCTAAAAGGTTATTAAACTATAGATATATTTAAATTGTGGTAAGCATTTGGAAAGGAATGTAAGTATCATTAGATTTTTTTTCAATGTTCTTCCTCTTTCCATGTGTCTTGATGCAATTGCATTTTATCTGTTTTCCTCTATTGACAGTTTTGCACACTAAATCCTGACGCTTTTTACTCAGTGCAGTTGTCTCTCTTGAGTGCAGATATCTGATGCTTAACATATGCTAGACCAGGGGTTTTCAAACTGTGGTCCGCGGACCACAGGGGGTCTGTGGACAGCAAATACTTTTTATGGGCAATTTGATTTTATATGTTTTTTAATTAACAATAAACCCATTTTGTTAAATACTGTTAAATAAATAAATGTAAAAATATGTTATTTTAAGCAAATATTTATGTATAAATTTCATAATCGTTTATAAGGAGCTCCCTAAGGTAAAGCCTGAAATATAAAGGGGTCCGCAAGTCAAAAAGTTTGAAAACCCCTGTGCTAGACAGAGGACAGAGTTGTCAGCAGCAAGAATATGTATATTTCTGTCTATCAAAATTCTGATACTTTAATTATCTTTATTCTTTTAACCTCTCAAAAACCTTATTTTGTCTACTTCAGTGTAAGAAACATCAGTAGCTTTCATCTTATAAGGGTTATCATTGGACTGCTGCCATGCTGGGGCACTGCCTTGAAAGGTTTAGATGAACAAATCGCTCCCGTATATTTTGTTTTGTTTTTTTTTTAAGTCTGGTACTTATTCTATCAGTCTCTTTTTACTGAAATGCTACAGGGATTTAAACAAACCAACACCAGTTGTCAAGCAGTGGTGGGAGACAAACACAGAACCCACTTGCACACAAACACACATGATGGGATTTCAATTTCTGTGTACCAGATCCACTCACAAGGCTTTGATCAACCCTGGGCTATATACACTTGTCCAAGGTTCCACACAGTGGGACTGAACCCAGTACCATGTGATTGGGAGGCAAACTTCTCACTACACAGCCATGCCTATGCCTTATAATAAAAGTTGATTTTTTTTTCAAAAATTTGCACTAAAACCTTTTGTTTCAAATCCAATTTTTTTACTACTTATGTTTCTCTGTCTTTCCTTCATTATAGCAGAGAATTCTTTCATTGATAGATATGACACCAGTTTCTTAAGTGTCTCTATATTGAAGGGTATTTTGTTCCTCTGGAGCTAACTTCTTTTTTATTTTTTTTTTTTCATTAATTTGTCTCACTTTCTGATAGTTAGAAATTTGGTTTGACTCTCAATTCCACCTACCTAGTGAGTAAACATTTACATGAGTAGTTTCTCTTGCATACCATCCACACTTTACATCACCTGTGATATCTCTACCTTCCTGCTAACTAATATTCACCATTGGCTAATGCCTCCACCTATGTTCACCATTCACTGCATTCATCGCTGTCTCCATGTCTGTCCATCTTCCTTTCATCTCTCCTTTCACACTCTCACAAAATTACCTATCCATTCAACTCTGGACCACTTATATCTGCTTTCCTATAACTTAAGGGTATGCCCTTCACCTCTTCACTAGTATCTCTCTTTTCCAACTGGTGTAAACACCAAATATATAGTGCGTGTGTTTTTATTGGCTAAACTGGCAACATGACCATCCCCAAATACAAAAATAATTTCCCATCATTGGTAAATATGAGAGACAACTTTGGATGTGTTTCATCTTTCATTGAAAGTTTGTCAACTGAAGTGAAATTGGTAGGTAAGACATCTGTTTCTGTCCCACTATCATCCTTTAACCTCTTGTCACCTGGCATAAAGCCACCCACATCAATACTAAACTCTCTCACTTGAAGGATTTTGTCTTACAAAATACTTGGTGGCTTCACTAGTGCTGGTGCTACATAAAAAGCACTCACAACACTGTGAAATGATGATAGGAAGGGCATCTATCCATCCATAGAATCCATGCCAAAACAAAGTTTGGCACATCTTCTGGCTTGTTGGCTCTCAGATCATCCTGTCCATGCCAGCATAGAAAGCAGACATTAAACAATGATGATGATGTACCTTTTTTACTCATTGAGTAACACAAGAGATAGCTCTGATGATGTATCACTTGTTGTTGTAGGCTCAGTAAAAATGAAACTATGTCATGACTAATATTGTTTTCTTTTCATCACATATCTGAATATACATTGGCTTTTTGATCCTTAATAATGATGCTTTCTTCTGTTTAGCTATATAATTATGTAATAGATGGTATCGTCATGAAATTTTGTGCCTTTATTTTCTTACTTAATACCAGTGAATGTACAATTTAGAATGTTTACTAAGCAGTTCACTCTCTAATATGACAAGCCTACCAATTTCACTTCAGTTGACAAACTTTCAATGAAAGATGAAACACATCCAAAGTTGTCTCTAATATTTACCAATGATGGCCATAATATTACCTTACTTGGAAACAGTTTAGGGTTAGCAATAGGAAGGAACATCTGGTAATAGAAATTTGCCTCCTGCACACAAGCATCATGGAAAAATGAATATTAAAAAATGATGATAATGAATATATATATCCACAAGCAAACAAATTCCAATCCTTGTTGCAGTTTGGTGGTTTGTGTGCTTCAGTGACCTTGAAAGCTAAGCTGGCAGAACACAATCTCCTGGTAGGGCTCCCATGCTGTTTCCAAGTAAGGTAATATGGCCAGATTTGTTTTCACAGAAGATTGGAAGCAAAGGACACTGCTTGTATGATGATGGCACTCATTTACAACTGTCAAAGCAAAAAGACAATTAGACACACACGCACACATATACATCTGCATTTTGGGGCTCCTTGATATCACTTGCTGTTGACAAGCCCACTGTAGAGGATGGTCCTTGGGAATCTTGAAGGGGCCAGTTGGATGACACATCCTGACCACAAGAGATGATGTTTGAGGATGGCAGCTTCAATGCTTGGTATTTCTGAATGATTGAGGACTTCGTTGTTGGTGCATTGGTCCTGCCATTTCATGTTGAGGATCTGTGAAAGCATGGCTTATTGGAAACTCTCAAGCTTTTACAGGTCTTTTTGATACAGGGTCTTCCTTCTTCCTAGCTGGAAATCAGCCCTAACACCTGGGGAACAGATACTGCTGATCATCCATCCTGGTGAAGAGCAATTCATTCCAGTTATTCCATTTCAAGAAGAGGAGAAAGACTGAAAAAGTAAAAGGAAGTTAATTCCAGCCAAGACCACCACCTGCCCTGTGATTCGAACAATGTTCTAGACTGTTCTATTCCTGACTTGGCCTTCTATGTCAGGTTTAAGCATCATGGAGCCATGAGATGAACCAAATTTGGATGCAAGTGTGCCGATGACAACACATATATATATATATATATATATATTTAGGACTGGTTTGCCAGTCCTCAGTGAAACCATCCAACCCATGCCAGCATGGAAAGCAGACATTAAACGACGATGATGATGATATATATATATATTCACAAAGAGGCTTCTTTCAGTTTCTGTCTACCAAATCCACTTGCAAGCTTTCTGCTGACTTGAGCTAAACAAGATGCTTGCCATGGAGCTATAAAGTGAAACTGAACATGGAACCATATGGTTGTGAAGCAAACATCTTAACCATACGCCCATGCCTACACCTATTCAGCTGGTGTTAGAATGAAATCAATTGTATAAAAATATGACTACATTTGTTAATGGTTATATGATGATAGAAATCAAATTATTAACATTAGATAGCATCAATATTGATTAAAATATTTTGTAGAAACCTATCTACTAGCTAACTGAGTTCACTTTGGTATGATATTGATGAAAACTAGGTTGAAATAGGAGTGTAAGTCTGGAAGATCATGGCCTGGATGTGAATGAGAATGCAACCTTTTTTTTCTCTTGTTTCAGTCAGACTTCAGCCTTGCTGGAGCATTGTCTCGAAGAAATTTTAGTTGAATGAATTGACTTCACTACTTAAGTCTGGTATCCTGTCGGCCTCTTTTGCCAAACTTCTAAGTTATGGGAACATAAACACACCAACACTGGTTTTCAAGTAGTGGTGGGGGGGGACACACACACATATACACACAATTGGCCTCTTCCAGAGTCTGTCTACAGAATCCACTCACACGGCTTTGTTCAGCCCTAAGCTGTAGTAGAAGACACTTGCTGAAGGTGCCATGCAATGGGACTGAACCTAGAATCATGTGGTTAGAAAGCAAGCTTTTTACCACACAGCCATGCTCACTGCTCTCTCTGCCTACAACTGAACTGTATCTAACCATTGTATTTATTTATTATTAGATGGGTTGAGCCAGTGAAAGTTACTGACTCAGTTTATATTTCATCACCAAAACTGCTATCAACCTCTTACCAGTCATTTAATTTCATACGAACTCTGCCTACTGGGATTTCACATAATGTTATTTTTCTAACAATTCTAATAAGTTGTTGACACCACCCAATATATATATATATGCTTTGGTTGATATGAATAATTTCTCTCTATTTTGTTAAATCCTAATTCTTTTGGTTGTGGCGGTATCTCTCTTGTAATTTCAGCTCGTGTAATTTACACTCAATTTTCTCTTTCGGCTTATTAATTCTGCTTAAGTAAAATTGACAAGAAGAAACTGGCTCAATGCTCAGAAAAAATAAAACTTTACCAAGATCTGAAACTAGATAAAACAATTTGAATGAAACTTTGATATAACCTTTTAATGAGAGAAATTATTTTCATCATCGCCGTTGTTGTTGTCATTATCAATGTTTTAAGTCCTTCTCCATACTAGCATGAGTTGGGTGCATTTCACATCATCTTGCCACATGCTGTAGCCTTTCATCATACGTCACATGCATGAGAAAAACTGGCCAACTCTGATGAAAACCATAAAAACCCATGTAATTTATACACTTTTTTTTGCAAAAATAAAAATAAACTTTAGTGGGTTCATAAATTACATGAGCAGATCATTTCCAGAATTTTTTTTGTCAAAAAAAGACATACAAAATATAAACATTCATACTGGAAGTTGACTCATTTAATGTCAGATTAGGTTTTTACTGAAAAAAAATAATGGCTTAAATATAATGAAGTTGACTTATTTATTATGCTGAGTAGTATAATGCCTCCTTTTTCTGTATACATTTACTAAAACCGTTAAACGGTTAACTACTTTTTGAAGTCTGATGTTCATGCTGGTTAACATGGTCCAGGCCATATTTTACATTGCTTGGAGTTTCTACCTATTGCAATGGAGCACCATTGACATACATAGTGATATGGATATTCCTGACTGAAAAAAATGTAATGATATGGATAATTTTGATTGTATGTTTTTATTTTTGTCTGTTTATTACTAGCCACAGTTTTAAGTTTGTCGTACTATTTACGCCAATTTCGAACATTGGCTTCATTAACATTAAAATGCCTTCCGGCAGCTCTATTGTCACATCCAAATGCATATTCAACATATTTAATTTCTCCTTTGCAGTAAACGATTCATAAGTTCTTCCCATAATGACAATAATGGTAATGACAAACTTTTATTTTATAAGTGTGAAAGAGATTAAAATTTTGATATTCCGTATCAAAGGTTCCGACAAGAATAAGCGGAAAGGAATTCTGTTTACATAATCAGTTTGATCAGTCACCTTCCTCTGTCAGTTGAGTAAAGTATCATCCAAGCTGATGTTTATTGGTAATTAAACTTAATTTGCAATACCTGTGCATATTTATTAGTTTTGTTTTTGTCAGTAATTCTTAACAACTTTTCCTGTGATTGTGATTCGAGAAGACATCATCGTCGTTTAACGTCTGCTTTCCATGCTAGCATGGGTTGGATGATTTGACTGAGGACTGGTGAAACCAGATGGCTACACCAGGCTCCAATCTGATTTGGCAGAGTTTCTACAGCTGGATGCCCTTCCTAACGCCAACCACTCAGAGAGTGTAGTGGGTGCTTTTACGTGCCACCGGCACGAAGGCCAGTCAGGCGGTACTGGCAACGGCTATGCTCAAAATGGTGTATTTTATGTGCCACCCGCACAAGAGCCAGTCTAGGGGTACTGGCAATGATCTCGCTCGAAAGTCCTTACA
>NC_068985.1:23255310-23261871 GCF_001194135.2 Octopus bimaculoides
CATATTTCCAAAGGTCTCGGTCAGAAGTCATCGCCTCGGTGAGGCCCAATGTTCGAAGGTCGTGCCTCACCACCTCATCCCAGGTCTTCCTGGGCCTACCTCTTCCACAGGTTCCCTCAACTGCTAGGTTGTGGCACTTTTCACACAGCTATCCTCATCCATTCTTGCTACATGACCATACCAGCGCAATCGTATCTCTTGCACACCACAACTGATATATATATATATATATATATATTTATAACATTTATATTTATATTTATATATACGATGCACTTATTTCAGTTTCCATCTGTCAATCTACTCACAAGGTGTTGGTTGGCCCAAGGCTATAGTAAGAGACATGCTTAACCATGGGACTGTGCAACAACACTGAACCCATGACCACATACTTGGAAAGCAAGCTTCTTCAACACAGCCACACAAATGATGATGATATATATATATATATATATATATACATATATATATATATATATATATGTGTGTGTGTGTGTGTTTATATACATATATATATGTATGCATATATATATACATGTATATATGTATGTATATGTATATACACGTGTGTATGTGTAAAATATATGTATAAACTATACGAATGTATATATATATATGTGTGTGTGTGTGTGTGTGTAAAATGTATATATAAACTATATGTGTGTATATAAAAACATGTATGCATATTAGATATAGTTTCTACTATATTTGATTTAACTGATACCAATATTCCTTTAATGGACCAGGGGATGGGGAAATGGTTGAAAGAGGGGAATATCAGACTGAATATTTGTTCCTAATTCGGTACCTAGCTATTCACTGAGTTTGAATCCACTTAAGTTCAATGTTGCCTTTATCCTTTCTTCCAAAGTCGATAAAATAAACACAAGATTCAATCAATTGCACTTCACATATACATAAATTGGCTCAATGCATAATCTAAAGAAATCAATAGTTTTTCAAGTGCTATAGGAATGCCATAACTGCCAACAACTTGATAATGGTTTCAAATTTTGGCACAAGGCCAGCAATTTAGGGGGGGAGGGGTAAGTCAACTACATCGACCCCCCCTATCCAACTGGTACTTATTTTATTGACCCTGAAAGGATGAAAGGCAATGTCAACCACGACGGAATTTGAACTTAGAGCATAATGACAGATGAAATTCTGCTAAGCATTTTTCCCAGCATACTAACGAATCTGCCAACTTGTTACTTTTGCCAACAACCTAATAATCATTATAGGCACAAGGCTTGAAATTTGGAGTGGGAGATAGTCGATTACATCAACCCCAGTACTCAACTGGTACTTAAATTATCAACCCGCAATAACCTAATAATAACAAATAACGAGGCAAGGAATGTGTTGAATGGGAAGGACCCATCCACCACAGCAGAATTGATGCTGGTGCTGGTGCCATGTGAAAAACACTGATGTTGGTGCCACATTAAAAACACTCATGCTGGTGCCACATTAAAAGCACTCATACTAGTGCCACATAAAAAGCATCCAGTACATAGTTGTTGGCATTAGGAAGGGCATCCAGCTGTAGAAATCATGCTAGAACAGACCATTGGAGCTTGATGCAACCCCCAGCCTTTTCAGCTTCTGTGAAACCATCTGACCTGTGCCCACATAGAAAAGATACATTAAATGATAATGATGATGATGAGGATAATGAACTGACCCCAATATATTACTGGTTCTTATCCAGTGTAGAGGGATTAAAGGCAGTGTCAGCCATGTCAGTATTTAATTCAGGCTATAAAAGGAAATGATTGAATTCTGCAAGGATTTATTCCAGTTCTGCTACTCCACCAATATTTATATACTTTTTTGCCTTTTATATACTTTTATATACTTTTATACTTTATACTTTATATACTTTTATACTTTATACTTTATGTACTTTTATATACCTTTCATATAATTATATACTTTTTATTTCTAGAGAAAAGGAAAAAGTATAAAACTGTTATAAGTCAAAAAAGATTTGACACTTAGATGAACATCTGTTCTTTATTCGATATATTTACTTCCCTCACCAGCTCCAACCACCTCTCATTCTCCTCATACGCTCTTACAACCTCTACCCACCTACACTCACAGCTCTTCTGTCCCCACTCAAAATACAGGTACCTTGAGGGTTCACCCTTACACTTCATCACCACTATTTTATCTCTCCAGCTCTTCCTGGGTTACTCTAATCCTCTCTTCAATAATGTGATTATCCCACGTAACTCTCACAAGAAATTTGTTCTGTTCTGGTTCCTGTCATATTTTAACTCCTCATCTCCTAGCATAAAACCACAACCCTCTCTGCTGTAACCCTACTTCATCAAAGCACCAGCCCTTTGGTCATTAGGGAGCTGTAATCCTGCCAAAGTCAACTTTGCCTGTCATCCCTCTAGAGTTAGTAAGATAAAAATAAAATACCAATCAAGGACTGGTGTTGATGAATCATTATCATCATCCTCATCATCATCAGTAGTAGCAGCAGCAGCAGCAGGTTGGTGAGCTGGCAGAACCATTAGCATGTCAGGCAAAATGCCTCGCAGCATTTCATCTGTCTTCATGCTCTGAGTTCAAATTCCGTTGAGGTCAATTTTGCCTTTTTTCATGCTCTTGGGATTGATAAAGTAAGTACTAGTTGATCACTGAAGTCAATGTAATCAACTTACCCCCACCCCACCCCACCCCGGAATTACAGGCCTTGTGCCAAAATTTTAAATCATTATTATTATTATTATCAATAATATTAATATGCATAGTTTCTTGTTTTTGTACGTACCTGTGGCATGTGTTACACCTACTTCAAAGGAAGAGGTAAAAAGGTTGAAGGGAGAGGTACGAAGAAAAAGAGAAATAAAAGGTGTTAAGCAGAGGAGGTATACATGAAGTGAGTGACAAAGCGAGAGAGTGGGGAGGGACAGAAGCAGAGGAAGTATAGTTGAAGTGAGAGGCAAAGAGAAGGAAGTAAGAGGGAAGGAGGGAGAGATTTATAGTGCTGAGAGGTAAGAGAAATATAACATGTTAAACACAGGAGGACAGAGGCAAGGAGACAGAGAAGAGGGAGGGGGAAAAGAGAGATTTAGAGAGAAGGAAGGGAGTGGATTTAGAGTGAAGGAAGGGAGTGGATAGAGAATAATAGTGAAAGAGAATGGAACCATTCTCATACAGAAAATCCTGGAGAACTTTTCATTTTCAACTGCATATGATAGAGCCGATATATAATTGCAAAAAGAAATGTTTCCTCTCTCTCTCTCTCTCTCTCTCTCTCCCTCCAAATTGCTGTGGGTGTTACTGTTACTTTCCTACAGTTGAGGGGAGAAGTTAAATGTTTATCAGTATCTTCGGAGTAGGCTGATGCATACATTGAAAGGAAAGTAGATACATAGGTCGAATAAAAAGTAGATACATACACACATTGTTAAATTAAAAGCGGAAGAGAAGAGGGACACAGGGGAGGTGAGTGAAACGGTTGATACATAGTTTGAAAGACAAGTTGATAAATAGACACATTGTTTAAATCATGGGTAAATAACTACACAAATATTGGATGTCACTTTCACTTTTCATTACCACACGAGGATAAAATTAACTCGCAAGCAGCTGAGTACTCCACATACATGCATACCATTAATGTAATTCTCAGGGAGATTCAGCCTCACACAGAATATGACAAGGCTGGCCCCTTTCATGCAGAAAGAAACCCTCTGAAACCTCTGACAGCAGACTGTTGTCCACTCTCACAGAATCTACCAGAACAAACAAGACTGAACATTCTGAGAAATAAAACAACAACAACAATAATAATAATAATAATAATAATAATAATAATAATAGTGGCATTTCAAGGCGACTACCGTACCAGTGATTGTAGGATCTCTAGGAATGATAAAAAGGGTATTGAAACCTATTTGAAAATGATACCAGGCTTACCATCCCTACAGGAAGTGAAAAAAATTGTGTTAGCTGGAACAACTCATGTACTGAGAAGAGCATTATCGCTGTGAAAACAACATCCATTCATGAATTTATTTATTAATTTTTTTAAATATATATTTTACCTGTGAATTTGTGTGTGTAATCTGGGAATGCGTACAATGAGCTTCTCTGCCCCAGGTGCACAGAAAACACTCTGCGAGAAATGGAAGAAAATTTGAAGAAAGAAGAAGAAAAAATAACAACAACAACAAGAGCACACACAGAGTGCAAACCTCCACCAAGACAACACCAACTTTCTCTCAATAATTAGCCAGAGATGATTTTTAAAATGAGAATATCTGAAATAAACTCCACTGCTCTCACAAATGAGAATACTAAAAATGGTCACAAGACCAAAAAATGGTCACGGGACCAAACATCCCTGAAAGTTTCATCCAAATCCATCCAACGGTTCTTGAGATATTTTGTTCACAGACAAACAAACAAACAAACAAACAAACACGACTGAAAACAATACCTCTGCCTTCGCCAAGGCAGAGTTAATAATGATAATAATAAAAGAAGTGCAATAGAATTAGTACATATGTTTATTATCAGCATAATGGCCCTCCCAGGATACAACAAAAAGATGAGATTAACAGAGTAACAATCCAAAAAAATCATACACTTTGTCAGTACTCACAAAGGATTAAATTCTAGACCCCTAATATATAACAAAATACTGTAAAATAGATAATCAAGTTTTATATTGTTTTAGTCACTACTACTAGCCTTAAAAATAAAAAGGTTTTTATAAAGAAACAAACAAAAGTCCCCAGATTAGTATGGGAGGAAAATCTGAAAAGTTATGTCCTTTCAGTTCATTTGCAGTAAAACCCATTAGCATTCAGACCAGTGAAATCCAACCAAAATATTTAACTTGTTTCATGTTCAAACTGATTAGATCTGGCCTCTCACCTCAACCCTACAATGTCATTCTAAAATTAAGCAGCTGCAACATTGAAACCTATAAACTAGAAGGCAGTGCATGATAAATTCAAAACAATATAAATAGAGTAATCTGAATGCTAAAGGGTTAAATGAAGTGGGATGGCTGGAAATAAGAACCAAAACTGAGATATAGGCTCAGTTCAAAAATATCTTTTCTTAACCTATTGATATTTGCCCTGTGTTATAATATTCATTTCTGACATTGACAGAAGATCACATATTTGTAAGGGAGAAGATAAAAAGGGAAGTGAATCAACCACAATCAGCATAATTCATTAAATGACATTATCAATGCAGATTTCTATGAATATCATGAAAATTCCTGTGTAATAAAACTGTGCTGCTACCCATGCCTTTGACATTATAATGATGAAGATATTAATTTTTGTCTGGCAGTTATTGAAGGAAGCAGTGCACTCGATATTTCATTGATAACAGCATGCTTATTTGTGCTTATTCTATGAACCCTTATGAGATAAAAGGTAAAACTAATATGAATATAAACATTGAGCATTGAAAGATAAAACTAAATTCTGTTAGGCATGTAGTCCATTTACCTACTGATAAACATTATAAACATTTACACTATCAAAGAAACCTTGTCATAATATTTTTAACTAAATTTTTTTTCATTTTCTAAGCTGGCATAAATTGGATAAATCATTTGGCAAAAAACCAAATCTGAAATCAGCATAAAACTTGTGGCATAAACTGGGTCACAACCAATTATGTAAAGGGTGTGTTACAATTTTATGCATTAAGACATGTATTTGGAGCCAATTCAATTTCATTTTCCTTTTTCACTGGAATGGCAGAATAGAGGTGCTTTCTTACTGTGCCATGTTTTGTCATCTGGTTTTAATTCCCAATTGTATTTTATATTCCTAAAGCTTTTGAAAAGGCATGAATGCCATTCAATATCATTTCTTCTCCACCCTAAATCAAAGGGTAATTGTCCATTCATCAAATTAGTATTATGTTTTTAAAATTAATATTATTGTTATTTTTTTGTTGTTGTTAATGTTGTTGTTGTTGTTGCTACTGCTGCTGTTGCTGTTAATGAAAGGATGGCAGTCTTAGGAAAATACTGGATAAAATGCTTTTCAGTATTCAGTTACATATTTTGACATTCTGAGCTGAAATCCTGCCAGAGTTGATATTGCCTTTCATTTTTCCAGGTCAATGGGGTTGAATGAATCGATTATATTCCCCACCTCCACTTAAACAGTATGACTCAGTGTCTAATTTAGAAATTATTACTATTATTATCATCATCCTCATCTTGTGTTGAGAGGATTGCATCACTACCATCCTCATTTTTTTAGATTGATGTTTAACCACGTATACTTCATTTCTTTATTTTTTTATCATCCCATTCTATGTAAATCCTCACCATTTATATCCGTCTTTGTATTGTCCTCCTCATCCATTGCCCTGATGGCAAATAAAGAAATCATTATCATTCTTCTTCTTCTTCTTCTTCTTCTTCTTCTTCTTCTTCTTCTTCCTTTTATTCTTCTTCTTCTTCTTCTTCCTTTTATTCTTCTTCTTCTTCTTATTATTATTATTATTATTATTATTATTATTCAGTAGTTTTATTTTTATAATGTGCTTTCACTTCAC
>NC_068985.1:23262076-23265802 GCF_001194135.2 Octopus bimaculoides
ATAGGAATTGTTTCTGTTTTTAGATTCCACATTCGAGTTACCTCTATTTCCAGGTCTTTGTATTTTGAAAGTTTCTCCATTTCTTTTAGGGAAACATTGGTATTGATACATCAATTAGAAAGCATTCTTTTTCTTCATGATTTCTGACAACTATACCTGGCCTATTGGCCTTAATTTCTCTATCTGTGTGTATTGGCATATCCCAGAATATGGTTGCTTTCTCGTTTTCTGTGACCTTTTCTGGCGTGTGCTTATACCATCTTTTTTCTGTTGTTATTCCATAGTGTTGGCATAGCTTCCAGTGTATATATTATTATTATTGTTATTATTATTATTATTTAGAAGGCGGTGAGCTGGCAGAATCATTAGCATGTTGGGCGAAATGCTTAGCAGCATTTCATCTGCCTTTACATTTTGAGTTCAAATTCCACCGAGGTTGACTTTGCCTTTCATCCTTTCGTGGTTGATAAATTAAGTACCAGTATTACTGCCCCAGTGTCTTGTAAAACTGGAGATAAGGTGAAGGTTAGATAGGAATGACAAATTGTCAGAGACAGCAAAAAAAGAAAGGAGGTGCAGGAAAAGAGAAGCAAGCCTAGACCAAAAAGACAAACAAGATGCACTAGGAGAGACCCATCTTCCCCTTGGATAACATGAAACTCACAGTTCTTAGAATCAGTAATATCATCTGAAATACCTGAAAGAGTATGCAGAGAATAATGTGTTTATTGAGGCAAGAGTCAGGACCAGGTTTTGTGGTGTGCTGAAGAGAACCAAATGAGCAATCTATGAAGAACATTGTCATCATCATCATCATCATCATTTAATGTCCACTTTCCATGCTGGCACAGATCGGACAGTTTTACAGAAGCTGGCCAGCTAAGGTGCTGCTAAGGTTCCAGTTGTCTATTTTGGCATTGTTTCTACAGCTGGATGCCCCAAGATTTTCATGTGAAAGTTTCAGAGGATGTAGCCAACTCTAAACCTAGTCTAGCACTAAGAATATTCATGGGCATTTCAGAAGTTTTAGTTTCCAATACTAGATGTAAAAGGTTGTTGGTGGGATTGTGTGGTGCCTGAACAAACCTAGGTGGGGATTTCTCATCCATATGTGGTTGGGTTGTCTTGTTGGTTATTACATTTCTATTTATATACTTATGTGTATACTTATTGTTTATTTTGGGTAATTTATGTTAGCTGATTAATTCTAATGTCTTAATATATTGCATAATGTAAGGTGACAAGCTGGCAGAAATGTTAGCATGCCGGGTAAAATGCTTAGCGATATTTTGTCTGTCTTTACGTTCTGCATTCAAATTCTGCTGAGGTCAGCTTTGCTTTTCATTGTAGTGGCACAAGCAGTCAGCACCATATTGGATGAGATCTCGCGGCAGTCATTGCCATCTTTGAGACTGGAGTGAGACCTCACCTGCATCCATTGCCATGCGTGAGATCACAATGAGGCTCGTGATGGCAAACTGGATATAAGGGCCCAGCAAACAGAATTCTATCTCTTTTTCACCGCAAGCGCTTGCTGAACATACTTCGCTGGCTGGGTCTCCAGGCTAGTCTGCATGTCGTATCTCCAGAGGCAATGGCCCTCGTAACAAAGATACAACCAACGCACACAGCTTGAGATGGCATACGGAGAGCAACACACTTCACCTTCGGTGTAACTTGTAAATAAAATTAGTTGAGAATTTGCATTTTACTTAAGACTTCTTTCCTCGCCTGCTGGAGCCTGAAACAACACAAAGAACAAAAATTAATGGGAGAAAGTGATATTCAGCCAATATCATGAACCTTGCCTCCCATTATACATCCTTTCAGTGTCAATAAATTAAGTACCAGTTGCATACTGGGGGCAATCTAATTGACTGGTCCCCTCCCCCAAAATTTCAGGCCTTGTGCCTAGAGTAGAAAAGAATATATTCCATAATGTTTTCGTAAACCTCATAATTTCTTTATATATATAACTGCATATATACCCACATGTTTTCAACTATCTCTTTGAAATACATTTTGCATGAAAGGATCTTGACAGTATATTAAATAAAAGGTCATCATCATCATATTCTTCTTCTTCTTCTTCTTCTTCTTCTCCCCCCCCCCCATCCTCCTCCTCCTCCTTCTTCTTCTTTTTCTTCTGCTTTGTTAGAAATTAGAATCTTGATGAAATCAATAAAAAAGATTTACAAAAATATATTTCATCATTAAAGGAATTACACCATAGAGCAAAAAAATGCTGCATTTTTATTCCATGACCCACAGACAGAGGCAAGAATGGTATGTAACTTATGCCAATAAAATAACAAACATGAAATCTTAGAATACTCCCAGTGAGAAAGTACAGCCTATTCCCTTAAGTTATTTAAATAATATGTTTATAAAGTTACACACACACATATATATATAGGTACATACATGCATGTGTACATACATACATACATACACATGCATACATACATACATACATATGTACACACATATACACATACACATACATACATACACATGCACATACATACATACACACACATTCACATACATAATACATACATACATAATACATACATACATACATACATACAGTAAACCCTTGGTTTAAGAGACCTCGATTTAATAGATTTCAGATTTCATGGACCAAATGATTGTAATACAATGCTTTAATAAAGTTTGAAAAGTTAAAAATTATATGAAAGAGTAAACAAAAGATATAAACTTTCTATAGAGAGAGAGAGGGGATTGAGAGGGGGAGAGAGAGAGAGGGGATTGAAAGGGGGAGAGAGAGAGAGAAGTAAGCATTTTTTTATTTGTTTATTTTCCTTAGAGCAATATGAAAGGGACTAACAGAAAAGTATAAAACAGTGACAAGTAAAAGCAGCAAGTCACCATCATCATTTAACGTCTGTTTTCCATGCTGGCATGGGTTAGATGGTTTGACTGGAACTGGTAAGCCGGAGAGCTGCACCAGGTCCCAGATTCTTTTGGCTTGGTTTCTATGACTGGATGCCCTTCCTAACACCAACCACTCCACAGAGCATACTGGATGTTTTTTTGCATGTCACCAGCACAAGATACTTTAATGTGTCACTGGCAAGGGGTTACTTAATACAAGTCAGCGGCATGGGGTGCCTTCTACATGTCACCAGCACGGGGTGCCTCTTATGCATCACTGGTATGGGGTGCTTTTATGTGACACCAGCAAGTAGTGAATTGAATGAGAGAACGGTTGGGTATTGCGAGAAAGAGAGAGCGAGAGAGAGAAAGCGAGAGAGAGAGAGAGAGAGAGAGAGAGAGAGAGAGAGAAAGCGAGAGAGAGATGGACTCTGTGTTACCTTCAGTTTACTGGATCATTCAACAGTAACACTATAATTTTGTTTCTTAATGAAGTATACTATGTATACTTCAGCTGTTTTCCTTATATTGTATCCCATGTATACTTGTATGTATTTATTTTTTTCCCTCTTATCCTGCCTCACTAAATAAATTCCACTATTAGTCTATTAAATTCAGAGTTAACTATATATGTGTGTATGTATGTTGTGGTGGTGGTGGTGACAGCATCGGCAGTGGTGGTGTTGGTGGTGGTGGTGGTGGTGGTGGTGGTAGTAGTAGTAGAAATAGTAGTAGTAGTAGTAGTAGTAGTAGTAGTAGCAGCAGCAGCAGCGGCGGCGGCAGCAGTAGCACTAGTAGTAGTAGTAGTAGTAGTAGTAGTAGTAGTAG
>NC_068985.1:23265951-23267714 GCF_001194135.2 Octopus bimaculoides
TGGTGGTGGTGGTGGTGGTGGTGGTAGTAGTAGTAGTAGTAGTATTTGGAGAGAATTTCTTCAGGCAAGATTCAGTTTGGGCTTGTTCCAGGCGGGGGTGGGGGAAACTGGTGATGCCTTCTTAGTCAGACAACTGCAGGAGGAAGTTTTTCATTCAGAATTTGTCTCTGCCTTTCATCTTCTATCGCTTGCTTGTTTCAGTCATTAGACTGTGACCATGCTGGAGCACCATCTCCAACAATTTTTTTATTGAATGAATTGACCAACCAATTTTTTTTTTAACAGCCTGGTACCTGCTCTATCACTCTCTTTTATCAAACAGCTGTTTCTGTGATGTAAACATAGACACAAAGACAACAGACAGACACACACACACATACAAACACGCATGCACGCATGCACACACACACACACACACACACACACACACACACACACATGCACATATATACATGCTCAATAGCCACTTTGCTCAATAGCTACTTCTGATGTCATTCTCTCACAAATCAGCCGCATAAATATGAATACACTATTCCCATTCCTGCCAAAACTATTTCCCTGTCTTCAAATTCTTAATTGCTTTATCTACCTGGGTACTGTCAATTTGAATAACTAGTCCTTCAATTGGGCCAACCTTTGGCAGACTCTCCCCCTCCCATTCATCAGTCTTTCATAATAGCATCTCCAAGCCTCTTTCTTTGCACAATCATTAAACACAAGGCCACCATCATCCATGCGAACACATTTCTCTCCTATGACATCACGGTTTTCTCTCACACACTGCCTTGCAATCCAAAATACATCACTTCTTTAGTCCTCATGTTGCTGAACATTGGCAAACTTCTTCTTTTCTGCTACTCCCTTGGCTATATATACCTGTCTCCTAGCTTCCCTTTTGGCTATCTGATACATTCTCCTGCTACCCCCACTCTTCCAGGCCTTCCAAGCCTGTTTCTTTGTTCTAATGGTCCTGTCTACAGTATTGTTCCACCACCATGTTACCCTAGGTCTGGAAGGAACTTTGCACTGGCCACAGATTTGGTCTGTGGCACTCAGCAAGCTGTCTTGCAGGAATTCTCAACTGCCTTCTATATCACAGTTCTGTAGCTCCTCCTCCCTCTCATCAAATTTCTCGATAAGGATATCCCTAAATCTCTGACCATGTGAAGGGTTCTTAAGTTTCCAAGTCCTTCTTTTCTAAATTGGTCCGCTATGTATGAGTATATATACATACACACAGATATATATGTATATTATCTAATTTACGTATTTTAGTTTTAATTTATTAGACTTTGAAATTATTTAGATTTTAAATTTCCAGTAAATGTTTATAATACAGTTAATTTTTTATTATGATTAAAGCTAAAATACATTTTGATTTTATAAATAAAACTTAAATACATATTTATATATCTCTTTATTCTATTACTTTTCTTTACACCATATTTTCATGCGAATTAATTCTAATAAACGCTAAGTTAAAAGTATAACGTTTAAAATTCGATAAGATAAGTATTGCATTTATTTTCAGTAATATTGTTAAATGCTTTTATTTTATTTATTGGTAAAATAAGTATTTTTATATAAATTCATTTGATATTTATTGTTAGTCAATATATATACATTCATTTTATTATTATTATTGTATTTTGACCTGAAGATTAGATATATTTTTGAATAGAATTGATTTTCGATCGATTTATTTTGAACCGATTTGATTTTTATTTGATTTTCTATTTGAAAATATGGTTATGAAACACGTG
>NC_068985.1:23267771-23268777 GCF_001194135.2 Octopus bimaculoides
TATTTATTACTTTGTACTTTTTAAAATTTTTATTATAGGTCTTTTTAGTGTATTTACTTATTACATTTTTCTATATGTGATTGTGGATTTTCATGGATGAATTCAATAATTGTGGTTTTCTTCTCTAAATTATATATATATATATATATATATATATATATATATTGCATCTGTGAATTGCAGTTCTGCTCATTAACGATGTCATGCAAATGGTACCTGTGAATCATAATCATGGTCATTGCTGGTACCTTGTAAAGGGCACACATGAATTGCAGTTGAGGTCACTGCTGGTGCCATGAAAATGACACCTGTGCAACATAGTCGTGGTCATTGCTAATGCCATATAAATGGCACCCATGAATCATAGTGATGGTCATTGCCGGTGACATGTAAATGGCACCTGTGCTGGTAGCACATAAAAGCACCCATTACACTTCTGGAGTGGTTGGCATTAGGAAGGGCATCCAGCTGTAGAAACCGTGCAAAATCAGACTGGAACCTGGTGCAGCTCTTCAGCTTATCAGCTCCAATCGAACTGTCTAACCTATGCCAGCGTGGAGAGTGGATGTTAAATGATGATGATGATAGTGACCGGGACCTTTGGCGATATACTGTGCTTGAGAAGACTCATCAAACCAAGTGAAAACATAGTCATAGTCGATGCTGGTGTCACACGACTGGCACCTGTGCCAATAATACATTGAAAGCATGAATTATGCTCTTGGAGTGGTTGGGTTAGGAAGGGTGTGCAAAATCAGACTGGAACTCAGTGATCGAGACTGGAATAAAATTGTAATTACAATTTTATTCCAGTCTTGATCACAACTATCCGATGAGCAGGAACACAAAACTTGCAGTCACAGTTTTTTGTGATGTTTGCAACTTTAATAAAAAAACATTGTACTACCTTTCGTATTCAAGTACTGTTTTTTCCCACCTTGTTTTGCATTTATGTGCTTATTCGTATGTGTGTGTGTGTGTGTGTGTGTGTGTGTGTGTGTGTGTG
>NC_068985.1:23268787-23281993 GCF_001194135.2 Octopus bimaculoides
GTGTGTGTATGTGTTTGTGTGTGCGTGTGTGTGGCCAAAACTTTGAAATCACTATCAATAGTATTCTTGTTAAGAATTAAAGAATTATAATTTGTACTCTACAAACATATGGAGCAATCCTTGTTCTATTAGGACTGAACATAAAAACCAACATTAATATATCTGTATGTGTGTGTGTGTGTGTGTGTTTGCATGTATGTAAATATATATATAATGCATATACACACATATCCACACACACACATACACATACATATGAATTAAAGAGAAAAAGAGAGAAAAGTTGAGATAAGTATAATTTCTCTATAAATAGCTCATGACATTCTATTTACTTCATTGGTTTCTCTTCAATGTGTAGCAAAGATAACAATTTAACTATGAAGGTCGAGCTGGCACAAATATAAGACTTCTGGATCAGATGCTCTACAGTATCTAATTTTATACTTCCCATTTCTACTTCCAAATCACAATGCCTCTCTCTTTTCTCATTCTCCCATTCCTTTTTCTCCATCACACTCTCCCATTCCCCTTCTGTATATCTCCCCTCTCTCTCTCTCTTTCTCTGGGAGGGTGAGATGAAAAAATAGTCTTCGAAGTCAATCTATCATATCACTTCCTTATTTGTAGATATAGAAGATCCATATTAATTTATGCTAAAATATTTTGGGCATGATAGAATGAGATCACTATCACAAAGAGATTCCCTCAATCATTGTTACTTTCGCATCTAAAACATTGTTGCCAACAGAGGCATGCTTCTTATCAAAGCTTATTTGGGTGAATTGAAATTAGTCAACAAGGCAGGGTGGGTGGGTGAATGTTCATGTCTTTGTTGCACGATTTCTGCTAAGTGAAAGAAGTATTTTCTTTGTTTCCTGACTTAAGATTATGTATATATATATATATATATATATATATATATATATATATATATATATATATATATATATATATATAGCATGTGTAAAGACATTCGAGCGAGATCGTTGCCAGTGCTGCTGGACTGGCTCCTGTCCAGGTGGCACGTAAAACACACCATTTTGAGCGTGGCCGTTGCCAGTACTGCCTGACTGGCCTTCGTGCCGGTGGCACATAAAAGCAACCACTACACTCTCGGAGTGGTTGGCGTTAGGAAGGGCATCCAGCTGTAGAAACTCTGCCAAATCAGATTGGAGCCTGGTGTAGCCACCTGGTTCACCAGTCCTCAGTCATATCGTCCAACCCATGCTAGCATGGAAAGCGAACGTTAAACGATGATGATGATGATATATATATATATATAACAGGCTTCTTTCAGTTTCCATTCTACCAAATCCACAAAAATGGTTTTAGGAGAAGGCACTTCCCCCAGATACAATACAATAGGATTAAACTCAAAACCATGGGGGCTAGGTGGCACACTTATTAACCACACAGCCATACCCATATGGCAAATATACTTCATGATTCTGTGCTGCTACTGTTTACTTCTCACTCAGAGATTTATTATTGCTTGTTTCTCCTTTTTCAAGATCAGCGACAGTTTGTCACTGGAAAAAGCATATACTATTTTGCATTTGGAATCAGTTCTCATTGCTAGCTGGTGATTATCACACACTGATGACAGGTTACTACCCAGAAACCTGGTCTGTGTGTATCCTATAAGGCTAGAGATGGGAATATTGATTTCCCTTTGCAAATACTAATTGGACACAGACAGTGTGTTGTTAGCCAGCTGGAGGAGATGTCTTCCTGGGGCTATAAACAACAGTAGCATCGTCTCCTATGGGTCCACCACATTTAGGTGGCAAATATACTTTACAATCATCATCATCATCGTTTAACATCCGCTTTCCATGCTAGCATGGGTTGGACGATTTGACTGAGGACTGGTGAACCAAATGGCTGCACCAGGCTCCAGTCTGATCTGGCTGAGTTTCTACAGCTGGATGCTCTTCCTAATGCCAACCACTCCAAGAGGTGTAGTGGGTGCTTTTACATGCCACTGTCACATGGATCAGGTGATGAAATTCATGGAGAGGGTCCTAGTCCAACTAATTAGGGAGAGAGTTAGTCTAGATGACATGCAGTTTGTGCCAGGGAGAAGCACCACTGATGCTTTATTTCTTGTAAGACAGCTGCAGGAGAAATTCCTGGCCAAAAATAAACCTCAGTACCTGGCTTTTGTTTACTTGGAGAAAGCCTTTGACAGGGACCCCAATCCCTTATCTGGTGGTCAATGAGGAAGCTAGGGATAGATGAGTGGTTGGTGAGAGCTATACAAGCTATGTACAGGGCTGCTGTCAGTAAGGTGAGGGTTGGCAACAAGTATAGCAAAGAATTCATGGTACAAGTAGAAGTTCAGCAAGGTTCTCAGCCCCCTCTTGTTCATCATAGTCCTCCGGGCAATAACAGGAATTCAAGACAGGCTGCCCCTGGGAGCTCCTCTATGACTTGTTCTTATAGCTGAATCACTACCAGAACTAGAAAAAAAGTTTCAGGTATGGAAGCAAAGTTTAGAATCGAAGGGCCTTAGAGTTAACATAGCATAAACCAGCCTTAGTAAGTAGGAAGGCAGACAAATTACAAATCCCTTCAGGTGTAAAGACTTATCTTTGGTTATGTATTTCTCCTGAAGCTGCCTTACCAGAAATATAGCATCAGTGGTGCTTCTCCCTGGCACAAAACCAAACTGCATCTCATCTAGACTAACTCTCCCCCTAATTAGTTGGGCTATGAGTCTCTCCATAACTTTTATCACCTGATCCAACAATTTAATACCTCTGTAATTATTTCTATCTAAGGCATCACCTTTACCTTTGTAGCATTTGACTATGATGCTGCTATACCAGTCATTGGTATGACTCCTTTGTGAACCACCTGATTTACAACCCACACCATAACCCACACTGCCCAATATTTTAAGCATCTCAGCGGTGATTCCTGATGGGCTGGGGGCTTTCCCTGTCTTCATATCCTTAATGGCTTTATCTTCCAAGGTACTGCCAATTTAGGTCAACATTTGACAGATTCTCCTCCTCTCATTCATTTTTCACATTCAGCAGTCTTTCATGATGGTATTTCCAAGCCTCTTTCTTTGTGGAAGCATTAAATGCAAGTGCACCATCATCTATGTGGACACATTTCTGTCCTATGACGTCACAATTTTTTCTCACACACTGTTGCCTTCTATGTCACAAGTCTGTAGCTCCTCCTCCCTCTCATCAAATTTCTCGATTAGGATATCCCTAAATCTCTAACCATATGAAGAGTCCTTAAATATATATGCATGTATGTACCATCATCATTTAATGTTCATTTTTCCATGCTTACATAGATTAGATGGATTTTAATTGAGGCAGATTTTCTCTAGGTAGATACCTTTTCTGTAGCCAACCCTCACCTGTTTCCAAGGAAGGTAATATTTCTTCATGGCCAGACATGTTTTTATGGTATATTGGAAATGGATGTCACTACTTGTATGACAGTGACACTCATTTGAAACTATCAAACTATATCAAGACAAGGAGACATAAACATACATTACACAATCACACGCACGCACACACGCACACACAAACACACACACATACACACACACACACACACACACACACACACACACACACACACACACACACACACGATGGACTTCTTTCAGTTTCTGTCAACTAAATCCACTCAGAAGGCTTTGATTGGACCATGACTAATGTAGAAAACACTTATCTAATGTGCCATGCAGTGGTACTGAACCCAGACCCATTTGGAAGCAGGCTTTTTACTCGCAGTCACACTTGTATGTATATATAGACAGACAGGCAAACAGACAGACAGACAGATGGATAGATGGATAGATAGATAGATAGATAGATAGATAGATAGATAGATAGATAGATAGATAGATAGATAGATAGATAGACAGCCAGACATACATACCTAAGTACATACATATACATATATAATTTAATCATCCATAGCTAATTAACTTGTTCGGACGTATGCCAAGATGAATATGTTAAGAAAACATGCTGGAAACAAATTAAGTATATTTGACAAATTGGCTTTTAATTGCTTTAGCTTGATTATTACTCGAATTTTATTATTCCACTCTAATCATAGCAATAACAAAAATATGTTGATTCAATGTTACATTACAAGCAACTTTTATTAATAAGGCATATATTAACTAAAAATATATATTAATCCATTCTAATCTTGACAAGAATTTAATGTTTTAATCTCCTTTAATCTTATAAGCAACTAAAACACATTAGTACAATATAATATTACTATACAATCATGGCTGTATGTTTCAGAAATTTGTTTCTTAACCGCATAGTTCTAGGTTTGATCCTACAGTTTGGTACCTTGGACAAGTATCTTCTATGTAGGCTTAAGCTAATTAATATCTTGTGAGTGAAACTGGTAGACTAAAACTCTACAGAAGCCTGCTCTGTCTTACATGTGTATGTATATCTATATTTTTCACTGTTCTACGTCTATATCTTTTGCTAATGTATGTCAGCAAATGATGTAAATATTGGTGAGATAACCTATAAAACAGCACATTAAATAAAAACAAATACAAAAACATCTTGTGGCATATATTCACTATATAGACACTCCTTTGTTATTTTCAATATCAGAAATGTGAAGGCACATGGCTTAATGGTTAGAGTTCAGTTCACATTCATAAAGTCTGATTGCTGGAGGTGCATTGTGTTCTTGAGCAAGGAACTTTATTTCACATTGCTCTAATTCACTCAGCTGGCAAAAATGAGTTGTACCAATAATTCAAAGGACCAGCCTTGTCACATTCTGTGTCACACTGAATCTCCTTGAGAACTGTTAAGGGTACAAGCATCTGTGGAATGCTCAGCCACTTGCATATTGATTTCATGAACAAGCTGTTACATTGACTGAATCAACTGGAACTCTCATCATCAAAACCGACAGTGTTCCAAGCCATCGGAAATGCTGTGACCCAATGATTGGCCCATTTGAAACTATTGCCAATGATATTCTGGTTCATAAAGGGCATGATTTAAATTCTTAAAAATATGTGAATAGCATTATTTCATACATAACAATATGACATAGTTCTTGATGTCATCTTTCTTAAAAGCTTTAGGGAAGTAAAATATTCATATAATTATTTGGTTTTAAACAAGACACTTTAGTTATTAGGTTGTTCCGAAAATAATAGCCGATTTCAGAAACATAATTTTATTCTGGAAAAATTGACCCTAGAAATGTTTTGATTAGTCAAAGTTTGAGCCGTGAACATCTATGCATCTCTGTCATAGATCAATGAGATTATTTATGCTTCATTGATGAAAACTTATTGGCTTTGATGCTAAGAAGTCTTTGAAAGCTGATTCCACCTCTAGTTTGGACCTGAAAGTTTTATTACTTAAAAACGTGTTTAAATGCTTTAAAAAATGGTAGCCAGTGGGTGAAAGAATATGGAGGATGTGGTAAAGTCTCGTATCCCAAGTCTGTGAGTTTCTGCAGCGTCATTCTTGCAGGCATTATCATGGAGCAGAGTTGGGCTATGCTGATTCACCAATGCAGTCTCATTTTTTGCAAGTGAGCATGTATTTCAGCGAGTTGATTGCAGTAAATGTCTGCTGTAATGCTCTGATTGGCTTCTAGAAAGTTATAATGGACAACACCAATTGCTGACCATCAGACAGTCTTCATAATCTTTTGCTGATGCAACTTTGGCTTTGGGAAATGTTTAGGGGACTCATCATGATCAAGTCACTGACCTGATCATTTGCAGTTATCATAAAGGATCCACTTTTCGTTACAAGTGACTATTTGGTCAAGAAAAGGATCAATGGTGTTTCGCAGAAAAAGCATTGAGCACACTTCAAAACACCAAACTTTTTGATTTTCATTGAGCTCATGCAGTACCCATTTATCAAGCTTTTTCACCTTACCAATCTTCTGCAGATTGCATGAGATTGTTGCAATACCGACACCAAGTGCCTGAGACGTTTTTATGACACTTTGACATGGGTTTCATTCAACAATTGCTTTCAATTGTTCATTGTCAAGATTGCATGACCGTCCTTTTTCATCTTCAAGGCTCTCATCACCACTATGTAATTTCTGAAACCACCTTTGTGCGATCATTTGTGGACCCCTCTCCCCATGCTCTGCTGATATTGGCAGCAGTTTGGGAGGCATTGTGTCCAAGCTTGAACTCCTG
Source organism: Octopus bimaculoides (assembly GCF_001194135.2). Taxonomy (NCBI): domain Eukaryota; kingdom Metazoa; phylum Mollusca; class Cephalopoda; order Octopoda; family Octopodidae; genus Octopus; species Octopus bimaculoides. The sequence goes on from NC_068985.1 coordinate 23,274,984, forward strand.
CAAGAAAGGTAAATGAAGGTCCTTTTTTTTCATGTTCATAATTAAGGGCGCCTATGCTTCAAGAATGTTTTCTGTCTGAAATAAGTAGAAAATTATTAAAGAGCATACATCAATTATTAAATATGATTAAAATACTATGATAAAATTGCATTTCAAAATACAACACTTAGAGTGGCCATTATTTTCAGAACAACCTAATACTTTAATAGGTAAAGCTACAATTATAGAATTTAAAATACCCCATACAGTTTAGTGTTTCACCTGTGGTCATCTGAAAGGAAAAGGATATTGTTAAAGCCTTGACATATTCAGAATTTAATCTCCCTTTCGTTCTCTGTCTCTCTTTCTTAAAGAAGAAGGAGAAAGAAAGTAAATACATTAAATTTACTTTGCATCAATGTTTTATAAAGATATGTTTTTGATTCTCTTTCATAAAAGTACTAACAATCACTTGTTAAAATGTGATATGATATTTTCTATCAACAAACATCAGTTCCCTATTCTCTTTCAAGTTGAATAAATATTGAATTCAGTTTGAATTCACGGCTAACATTTCACTATATATTTAAATCAATACCTTAATCCTATGCACCCCAATTCACATAGCTCTCAGCAGAAGTTATCAGTTCTTCTGGGAATATTATCCCTTACAAATTGGATTCTTACCTCTTATCTGCTTAATTTTTTGAAACTAAAGTTGAGTTCAACTTTAATGAATCCATCAGGGCTTTTTAAAGATAATCTCTTATAGAATTTGCTAACTAGTATTCAGAAGCAGAAGTCATTTGATAAGATGTATGAATTAAAATTAAACCAGTTGTTGTTAATTGCTTTGTTAGATCAAATTTAGTGTTAGAGTGCAAATTAAGATTCTGAAGTTTCAGCCAAAAATATATTAATTAAATTTTCATGAACCAAAGTAAAAATGGAATCTTTATGCTTCATATAAAAAAAAACACCTTTATGATGCAGAATCTCGAGAATGATTATAATAACTTTGTATCATAGTTTTCATGTAACACAGTTTGTTTAGTATGTAGAACATTTCATCAAATCAACTTAAACATGTCCTGTTAATTTACACACCACTATACATAAATATATACATACACTCACATACATCCACACACTCTCTCTCTCACACACACACAAACTCCATTGACAGGGTATTGGTCAACCAGGGGCTATTGTAGAAGATACCCGAGATGCCAAACAGTGAGATCAAATCTATAACTGCATTGTTGCAAAGTTAACTTTTAACCACACAACCATGCCTGGACTACATTCATTTCTAAGTGAACTATAAATTACATTATTTTTAGCTGTCAAACTATCAGTATTTTCCTCACAGCTATAACTAACCTTTCTGTTGTTTTTATTGAAGTGCTTGATACACCTTTCGTTAGTGTGAATATGCTTTCTGAAAAATGTAAGCAAACATCTATTTATGTTGGCTGCTACATTTATGCTCAATTGTGGGCTTATTTTCTTGGTTTTATTATTCTACTGTTTTTGTCCTTACATATTCAGTTTCTCTTTAAATACACTATTTATAAGAAAACTGTGAAACATGATAAAAATATTTTTGTTGAAAGTTATTTTGGATATTTTCCTTGCTGAATACTTTGGTTTTTATGATTGTAGGTAGATGATTAAAATTTTCACTAATATATATAGCTTTTCTTTCTCTAAGGAATAATAATTATCAATAATTAGATCTAATGAGATGTCAAAAATGTTGACAGTTCTAGCAGAATTTTTTTCAGTTAAATTTCTTGAATGCTTTATGAAATTATTCTAAAACATGTTTTGGTTATTGCCATTCATGAAGCTGGACGTTTCCAACCTATTATTTTTGTATATCTTTTATATCTTGGGAGCTGAAACTAACTGTGAGTGTATCCAGAAGCTACAGATTTACTTATTTCCACACCTTTATTACGTCATAGTTATACTGACATTGGATAGTTACTTTTCTGTTTTTTATTTATAAGTAGTTGTCAAAGACCAAGAGGGTCTTCTTAATATGCAGATTTTTATGGATATTATTACTGTCAGAAATAGTTTTTAAATTCTTACTAAATTCCAAACCCTTTGGAGGAGATGCTTGGTAATTAATGAATAGTTTCTATTAAAATAAGAAATTTACAGTGTTTTTTGTTCTTTTAAGTTGTAAAGTCTGCAATGATGCTTTGATCCATTGTGATAGACAAGTTATAAATTGATGGTGTTGAGGACATGTTTCACAAACTAACTGGCATGTCAGTGATTTGTGTCCTATTATTGGGATTTATAGTGTCTGTTGCCAAGACACTTTATCTCAAAATGCTCAATCCACTTATGCTATTTACTGATACACAATAACAATCCATATGTACCATATGGCAGGAACAATTTTGTTAGCTAGCAACACTGATCTCCTAGGACTGGATATAATCTTGTTTGTTGCTCAAATAAATTCTCCATGTGTCTTTTTTCATGCTTGTAGATTGATAAGACCACTTATTTTATTTATTGGGGATTAAGCATCACATAAAACTGCATGATAATGCCATTCTTCTCTATGAAGCAAAGTGTATTGGTCATAAAGCTGCATAATAATGCAATGTATAAATACTGGCCAATAAATTTACTCATTTTCAGAACTTGTTAAGATTTTTCAACTGTTGACTCAACAATGACCAAACTATATTTGGCTTCTTTGTTTTGAATGTATATTGATCACTGGCCATGTCTGCTCCGTGGTGACTTTTCTAAGTTTACACAGATATTTCAATTCACATATGAAAGTTTCCTGCTGAGTATCTATAGAAATCCAAGTTCATTTTTCTGAATGATTTTAAGAAGAATAATTTTTGATGATTTTCCAGATCTAAATTTTTTTTTTGTCTAAATGTATGCACATAACACACAGTTTTAAACAACCTTAAATGCAGTTTCAGCTATATGCTAAAACACAGTTTATATTTATGTTATAAAATGTAGTCACGTATTAAATGTTTATGAGATTTGTTTCCTTCACAGTTGTGATGTGCCATGTTTTCACATGAGCAAAACTGAGAAAAAAAAACACTGTAGTATTTATTTGACCCAGATCAGGTCATACAACTCAGCCAATGAAGTCACTTCTTAGGCTTCTATGCATTAACTCCAATGCAAGCATATAAATCACATGTTACATTCAGACAGAATGGACTTCTGTTAATTCAGCTCTGTAAATTCATCCTATGTAATTACATTGGGGAAAATACACTGCCAATAATTTCATCATCTGGTAATATCATCACAAGGTAATTACATCATTACCCAATAGATTGTCAATAAATTTATCATACAGTCAAATATATTGTTAGTAAACTCATCATCACAGATTTTATCTGCGAAGTTAGTATATCACTAAACATAATTTAGAATTCTTATTTGTTGAGTAAATACGTCTTATTTAATTATATAATTAGTACTAAGATTGTATAAGTTTGGAATATAGTTCAGAAATGTGCCATGAATGTGTGTGTATGTGTGTATCATCACTAGAAAATGTAAACATCAGGGAAACAATATGTGAAAAAAGAAATATGGACAAGTGTCCCATTGGTTGACTGTAACTATGGAAGGACATCAAAGACATAACCAACAATGTAAATACTTTCATTATCGATTACTTCATTTCTTTAAATACTTTCATAACAGAATGTCAACATTTGAATTTAAAAAATAATCAATAAAGATACCATATATTGTAGTATAATTTTCAGTTATTGATGTGATTTCATTGTTTCTATGAAGAAACAAACTGAATAAAAATTTATTAAGCAATAATTTCTTCGTAATCTTTCCAAATTAACATTTAATTTGCATATATATTAGGTGCAGGTGTGACTGTGTGGTAAGAAGCTTGCTTCTCGACTATATGGTTCTAGGTGCAGTTCCACTGCATAACAACTTGAGCAAGTGTCTTTTACCATAGCTCCAGACCAACTAATGCTTGGTGAATGGATTTGGTAGAGAGAAACTAAAGTCTGTCTGCCTGTTTATCTCTCTATCCATCCATCCATCCATCCATCCATCCATACATACATACATACACACATACATATGTGTATATTTGAGTGGTGTGTGTGTGCTTGTGTGTCTTTGTTTTGACTTTGTATGGTACTTGTAAATGAGTGTCACCGTCATACTAGCAGTGTCATTTATTTCCAATATTCTGTGAAAATGTCTTGCCATGAGGAAATATTACTTTACTCGGAAACAGGTGAGGATTGGTGACACGACGGGCATCCAACTGAAGTAGAAAACCTGCTTCAAATAAATTCTGTTCAACCAATGCAGGCATGGAAAAGTGGACGTTAAATGATGATGATGATGGTGATGATGATGATAACATCCTGCTGTGGACTTGCATAGGCTTGAAAGAAATGAAGCTAGTATGATCCGCTGGATGTATAATGTCAGTGTGCATACATGACAGAGTGTAAGTGCCCTGCGAGAAAACTTGGACATAAGAAGCATCAAATGTGGTGTGCGAGAGAGGCGTCTGCGCTGGTATAGTCATGTGTTACGTATGAATGAAGACAGCTGTGTGAGGAAGTGCCATTCTCTAACTGTAGAAGGAACCTGTGGAAGAGGTAGACCCAGGAAGACATGGTATGAGATGGGGAAGCATGACCTTCGAACATTAGGCCACACACAGGCAATGATGGGAGACCGAGACCTTTAGAGATATGCTGTGATTGAGAAGACCTGGAAACTAAAGTGAGATCACAGCCACACATGTCCGGCCCTGTTAAGAATATCCCTGCTGCATTGAGCAATATGATATGCTTGAGAAGACCTGATGAGTCAAGTAAAACTAATATCGTAGCTGTGGTCAGTGCCCCCTGACAGGTTCCCGTGCTGGTGGCATGTAAAAAGCACCATCCAAATGTGGTTGATTCCAGGTCTGCCTGGCTCCCGTGCTAGTGGCACATAAAAAGCACCATCCGAATGTGGCTGGTGCCAGTACCCCCTGACTGACCCCCATGCTGGTGGCACATAAAAAGCACTATTCGAACATGATCAATGCCAGGCCTACCTGACTGGCTCCTGTGCCGATGGCAAATAAAAAGCACCCACTACACCCTGAGAGTGGCTGGTTTTAGGAATGGCATCCAGCTGTAGAAACATTGCCAGATCAGATTGGAGCCTGGTGCAGCCACTGGCTCTCCAGATCTCAGTCAAACCTTCCAACCAATGCCAGCATGAAAAACAGACGTTAAACAACGATGATGGTGATGATTTCTTCTAGTGACGTTAATAATATAAGCATACATTGTGTGTGTGCTTGTATTTCCATACACACACATGTCAGTTAAAAACACATCCTAATTCTGTCAAAACACAAGAAAATCTATTTTAAAGTGCTTCAGGGAATAATAGTTAACGATTTCAGGGCTATGGCAAAACACTAAAATAGAAATAGATTTAAAAAACAAGAAATATTCCACTCAAAACAGATATTATTAATTCCAGGACTATGCATAGTGTCAATAAGGTATGTTTTCTCTTCAGCTGTACCAATAAGTAATATATATTAAGAATACATGGGAAATAGATTCTCTCAAATGCCCAGGTGATTCCCTAGAGGTATAGATAGTATATTTAACATCCTCTCATATCTGTTGTTGATGCACCCACCATTTTTGTCCTCCACTCACTGTAGCCACCACTACATACCTCTGGCCTCCATCTCTGTCCCTATGCATTTCTCTTTCCCTTCTGCCATTCTCCCACACCACACATCATCTCTCTACTTTTTGATCTATTATACTGCTGTTCTCTATCGTTCCTGTACTGCCACTTAGTAGCTCCTCCTTCCCGGGTTATTTCTTTTACTTTCCCCTTCCCCATACTGATATTTACCATTGACCACACCTCCAGACTTGTACTCTTTTACTTGTTTCAGTCATTTGACTGTGGCCATGCTGGAGCACCGCCTTTAGTCAAGCAAATTGAACCCAGGACTTATTCTTTGGAAGCCTAGTACTTCTTCTATCGGTCTCTTTTGCCAAACCGCTAAGTTACGGGGACGTAAACACACCAGCATCGGTTGTCAATCGATGTTGGGAGGACAAACACAGACACACAAACATATACACACACACATACATATATATACATATACATATATACGACGGGCTTCTTTCAGTTTCCATCTACCAAATCCACTCACAAGGTTTTGGTTGGCCCGAGGCTATAGCAGAAGACACTTGCCCAAGGTGCCACGCAGTGGGACTGAACCCGGAACCATGTGGTTGGTAAGCAAGCTACTTACCACACAGGCACTCCTACGCCTGTACATTATTCACTTCATTTATCTCCATCTCTAACCAACTGTCACTCTACTCTCATACTCCTATGAACGTATCCATCCACAACTCTGAATCCTTGGTCCACATTCTGTCTTTTACTCACCTTCCAGTACCTAGTAATACACTCTGACACCTCATCATCAATATTTTATCTTCTTTCCAGCTACTCCCACTCACTCTCTTCTATAGTATGATACATATGCTTGTCCTATCATATTTTAGTCTCTCAACACCTGGTATAAAGCCATCTCCCCATTGCTACCTATTACAGCCCCCACTCAATGAATGAGGCTTCTTCTGTTTTTCTTTGTCATGCATGTTACTTGGCAATCTTACTAAATGATGATGATGATTATATATATAACTAGCAGAAACACTCGGCGTTGCCCGGGTTAAAGAGAATAATGAAATCTAAAAACGCCGACTAGACTACGCAACCCTCAACTGTTAGTAGCTACGATACCATATTTCTACATTAATAACTCTCCAATCCATGCCAGCATGGAACATAGATATTAAGTGGAATGCTAGAAGAAAGTTTTCAACTCATATGTATATAAAGTAAATACACGTAATTCAGAAAAACGTTTTTGTGTATCTTATTTCGTAACCAAACAAACAGGTACAGATTATAAATAATGAAAGGCCAATTTTGGTGAT
>NC_068985.1:23283313-23285396 GCF_001194135.2 Octopus bimaculoides
TGTTATTACAGTATCGAAATGTGATTGTTTCAGTTAGTGGAATAGTTTCATTTTTAAAGTGAAACTATTTGACATGAATGTTTTTGTTTCACTTTTGACACGTAATACTTAAATAGTGGAGGAGATATTATGTTGCCGTGGGCTCGAACTCTGCAAGAAGTTAAAAAAATTTTTTGACTAAAACACAACTGGAACCCTAAGTAAGGCATGTGTAAAATTTGAATGAAATTGGTTGCGTAGTTCTCGAGTTTTAGGGATACACACACACACACACAGACAGACAGACACACATTCTCATTTTTATATATATAGATGTATGTATGTACACAGACACACACATACACACACATTCATGCACATGTCATATCATCATCATCATCATCTCCAGCATCATCATCATCATCTTTTAATGTCTGTCTTTCAGTGGAAACCTGTAACCAATTTTGCTATTGATCAGAAAATGCATCATACAGTATAAAAAAAAATAGATATAAGAATAACAGGCTGAAGTTGATTTGTTCTTCAATCTCAGCTTAAACCATTCTGTGACATGCATATGTAATTATCTCTGGTGAAGCATTCTAAGTATTCCTCTGCTTTTTGCTATTTACTGTTATAGTGTTCACTTTTTCAATTCAATAAAAAACATAAGTCATCATATATTTAACTGCAAACTTCTATACAGAGTTTATGTTTGCATAATGTATTCCATACTCAAATAATCCCTGTCATTTTTGACAGGCTCTAGGCCAGTTATTTATTTTAAGATATTGGTAGCTGTTGATATTTTGTAAGTAGTTTCTGGTCAGAATGATAATACTGGTTTCAAATTTTTGCACAAGGCCAGTAATTTTGGGGCGGGAGTAAGTCGATTACATCAACCCCAGTGCTCAACTAGTACTTAGCTCATCAACCCCAAATGGATGAAAGGCAAAGTCAACTTCAGTGGCATTTAATCTCAGAATGTCAAGACAGATGAAATACTGGTAAGCATTTTGCTTGGTGTACTAACAATTCTGCCAGCTCGGTGCCTTAGTCAGAATGATAATACTAACAATATATACATTACTTTTCTCTGCTGTTCTAGTGTTGTGCATGAGTAGATGTCATATGGTTTGAAAGAACAGTCACATGGGCGGTTAGCTGTATGTTGTTGTTGTACCCCTATTATGCTGTTTCTCATCCTATAGATTACTTCTAATGCTATAGTCTACTTCTTTTCCTGTAGATGGCTTTTTATGATTACTTCTTGTTGCAGGTAATTAGTAATAATGGTACACCCCTCCAACGTGATGAGAGTACATAGAGTACGAGGGTACATGTAGACTGTGTTGATAGCTGTGTCTGCACTGACATAGTAATTATACTGTGATACCAAGTGGGCGTTATAACGATCCAACCTTTTGAGGATAATAACAATGTACGACTGGTGGGGGGGGGGTCATACAGCGCCAGATAGAAACATTTTATCGATGACTTCGGAATATAACAATATCTGTCAGAGTAACAACTGTCATATAAAGAGAGATACAACAGTAGCAAAAGACTGCTTTATAACAGTGGCGATGAGGATAAACCTATTCACGTGGAGTTAATAGAAACTCAAAGAGGATTTAAACAACTCATGAGAAATTGATAAACTCGACAAGGATTAACCAATTCCCAAAACATCATGTGTTACCTTTTTAGTTTTAATTAATTTCGGCTTACTGGCATATTTCCATGTTTTCTCATTTATAATAGTCATGTTACTACCTATTACGAACCAGGTGATACACGAAGGAGTCATACCCAATGACTGGTGTAGCAGCATCATAGTCAACTGCTACAAAGGTAAAGGTGACGCTTTAGATACAAATAATTACAGAGGCATCAAGCTGTTAGATCAGGTTATGAAAGTTACAGAGAGGGTCATAGCCCAACTAATTAGGGAGCGAATCAATTTAGATGAGATGCAGTTTGGGTTCGTGCCAGGTAAAAGCACTACTGATGCCTTATTTCTAGTGAGACAGTTGCAGGAGAAATACCTAGCTAAGGATAAACCTCTGTACCTGGCTTTCGTTGACATGGAGAAAGCCTTTGA
>NC_068985.1:23286838-23290191 GCF_001194135.2 Octopus bimaculoides
CACATAAAAGACACCATTTCGAGCGTGGCCGTTTTCGTGCGGGTGACACGTAAAAGCACCCACTACACTCTCTGAGTGGTTGGCGTTAGGAAGGGCATCCAGCTGTAGAAACTCTGCCAAATCAGACTGGAGCCTGGTGTTGCCATCCGGTTTCACCAGTCCTCAGTCAAATCGTCCAACCCATGCTAGCATGGAAAGCGGACGTTAAACGATGATGATGATGATGATGATGTTACTACCTGTGTCAAACTTCAATTTTGCACTTGCATTTTTAATTTTCACATTAACAAATTTTCTGTTTGTTATATTACCCCTTTTTTATCTGTCAGTGTGACAACCATCGTACAAAGACAGATACAACAGTGACAAAAGACAGCTTTATAATACTTCCCATGGTTGCTTCCTATGAACTATTTCCTGTGGCTGTTCTTATAACTGTTGTCTTTTAACTTAGCAGTTTTGTAAATGAGACCAATAGAAAAAGTATGAGATGTAGAAAAATAAGTACTGGAGTTGATGTGTTTGATTAAACCAGTCAAGGCAATGCTCCAGTATGGTCGTAGTCAAATGACTGAAACAAGTAAAAGATAAAGGATAGCTGCTTCTCTTTTAAAAAAGAACAGCAACAAGTTATCCCATTCTTGTGGATTTGTGTTGTATTTAGAACTGAAATGGATTAACAGTTTCCAACAGTGAGTGGTAGCAGAATTTTTCGTTATCTTTGACTGGATTAATCACACAGGTGAAATTTATAACCAAAAATACCTGACATCTATCCATGATTACAAAAAATGATAATATTTATTGAGTCCTGCATGATATCTTGGGAAAGTGTCTTCTACTGTACCACTGGGCTAGCCAATGCCTTGTGAATGAAACTGTATAGAAGCCCATCATGTGTGTGTGTGTATGTGTATGTGTGTATGTGTATGTGTGTGTGCATGTGTGCGTTTGTATTTGTCCCCTGCCACTTGATAACTGATGTTAGTTTGTTTACAGCCCTGTAACTTAGCAGTTCACTAAAAGTAACTGATAGAATAGATACTAGACTTAATAAAAAAGCAAAAAGAAGTACTGATCTCAATTTGCACAATGATACCTTTTAAGGCAGTGCTCTAGCATGGCCATAATCAAATGACTGAAACAAGTAAAAATGGTAACAAAAGAAAAGTTAAGTGACACATGATGAAGAGAAAATCTATAAGAACTAACATAATGTGATGAGCATGTTAATTCATGAAGGCCACATGCATAGTGAAGAGAGGTAAAACCATTGATCAATGCTTATCTCATCCAACCAAGCAAAAATGACAAAGTAAAACAGAAAAGTGGTTTCCCACACCCACCTTCCTTTTGAAATGATTGATGCACTTTTAATTAAATCTTTTAATTAAATCTACATGGAGATAGACAATATGGGGAAAGGGAAAATAGTCTAATCTTTAAAGGAAATGTTGACAACTCCTAACCTGATTCAGTCTTATTAAAACTCCTCAGCAAAGCATAGTGCCTGCTAGATCGATAAAGAGAAAGGAATATATGCATTGCAGGTATGACAAAACAATAATTAGCTGGGGATATTATCCACATAGAAAAAAACTTGTGAAGCAAGTGTTAACACACTTAATGTGATGAGAATCATGGTCATTGTTCAGCCCAATTTATCTTTCATAAAGTTTGTATGAATTACACTCCATGTAAAAAATAAGGGCAACTGTATATATTCGACTTGTCTAAATATGCCTGTGTACCTTATATGTCACATCAAATATGGTAATACACATTTCTATTGATATATCAGTACAGGGCTGCTGGATGAAACGCTTAATGATATTTTGCCCATTGCTATGGTCTGAGTTCAAATTCCGCCAAGGTTGACTTTGCCTTTCATCCTCTCAGGGCCAATATATTAAGTGCCAGTGAAACACTGGGGTCGATGTAATTATATCATTAAGCATTTCATCCAGCAGCCCTGTACTGATATATCAATAGAAGTGTGTATTATAGATTTTCTCTTCATCATGTGTAACTTAACTTTTCTTTTGTTACCATTTTTACTTGTTTCTCTTTTAAAGACACAGTTTTCCTTATAAAAGCCAAATAGCTTTAATGAAAAATGAATGTATTACTACTGTAACATGAGAATAATTGATCAAATACTTTATAGAAGCCTTCAGATTTAATTACTCTATGTAGTTCTTCAGTTTTGTTATATCTATTGCTTACCTGATTGCAGTTAGCATCATAATACCCTTCCACCCCCCAAAATATAATATTAATCATCCAAGTCAAGCTGTTAACTATATCTCGTTAATGCATAGGATAAATGTTTATCCTTTATTGAAGATGAAAAAATGTTTTTTAAAGTATAATATTATAAAATTAATATCACCATATTTATTATTTCTATGTTGGTATGAATTACCCCTTTAGTATCACTTCTTTCTTTGTTCATTTTTGTAAAATTTATTATATTTATCTGCAATAATTTGAGTCAGTTTTGGCATATAATTACACCTGATACTATTAAACTATAGATATTAATATATAAATCAACTTTTGGTCTATATCTCTGAATAAATTTGGTGAATGAAATAGAATAAAACCAGCAGTAGTAGCAGTGATGCTGACAATTTTGTTGTTGCCGTCATCATCATTTTAACATTCACTTTTCAATGTTTGCATGGGTTGGACAGAATTTGCTAAGGCAGATATTCTAGGGCTTGATGCCCTTCCTGTTGTCAAACTTCACCACTTTCCATGCAAGGTGATTTTTCCCCATGGCAACATATGTTTCCATGGAAGGTTGGAAATAAGAGTCACATGCTCATTTAAATCTACATCATGCAATGTCAAGACAAGGAGACACAAAACACATACACACACACATCCACACATCCACACACACACACACACACACACACACACACTAACATCTTACCTCCTTACCAGTTGTAGAAACCATGCCAAAGCTAGCACTGGAGCTTGACACAGCTCTGCAGCTCAGTAGATCCTGTCAGACTGTCCAACCCATGCCATCATGGAAAACAGACATTAAATGAATTTTCATGGGAGTTATGGCCGTTATGCATAGAATGTAACTTTCAAATTTCATAAAGATCCATTCAGTACTTTTGACGTAGTTTTGGATAAGAAAACAAATGACTAATGTGTGTGTTTGTGTCCATGTGTATGTGTGTGATGGGTGTATATATGTATAGATATCTGTATGTAATGTTTTCCATTTTTTTCCTCTCTTTGTTTGCGTATTTAACTCATTTGTTTTCGTATTTCATGTTGTTTACTGTTGGTGACGTCCTGTATCCATATATGCATATATATATATATATATA
>NC_068985.1:23290460-23295378 GCF_001194135.2 Octopus bimaculoides
ATATATACATACATATATATATATACACATATATATATATACATATATATACATACTTACATATATACATACACACACACACACACACACACACATATATATATATATATACTTACACACACAAACACACACACACATAGTCAAATCAGAAACATCACACATTAAAAATAACAATAAAAACAACAAGAGGACATGCACATGATATATATATATACATGAGGGTGGGCTGAAAAGTTCATAAACTGACAGCGAAGGGGTGAGGTTAGAGCTGTGAAGTCTTGTATGCATTAATTTTGACCTTTGTTATTAATAGCTGCATTGTTTCTTTCCAGGTAAACTGACATCTGACTGTTTAAAGAAGACTTCAAAAGTAAATTGTATTGACGATTCTTGAAAATCGACAAAATTTGGCATTGTGGCGTTATTAAATATCAGTAGAAAAAAAGAGTTTAACCTCCATCGATATGTATGTTAACATGGTTGCAACATTAGGAGTGACACTCCAGCTTTATCAACAGTGCCAAAAAAAGTGGGCAACTGAATTTAGGAAGGAAAGGAGAGTCTTGAAGATGGTTCAGAGTTTGGATGTCCTTCAACTGCCACCACCAAGGAAAACAATGATTATGTTCATGGCGATGGATAACAGGCAACTGACTATTAATCAAATAGCCAATGCTATTAGCATATTCCATGAGAGAGTTGACAATGTTCTGCTCAGTGAATTTAGTATGACAACGGTTTCTGCTTGGTTGGTGCCATGTCTTTTGATACCTGACCAAAAGTGCATCAGGCTGATCACATGACAGGAAAATTTGACATTGTTTGAGGCAGATCCAGTTGGTTCCCTTGAATGTTTCCTAATCAAGGATGAGTTTTGGCTTCATCACTTTGAGCTAGTGACAAAGAAATAATCCATGCAGTAGAAACACCCCCTCCTCACCTATCCCAAAGAAAGCCAATGTTATTTCATCTGCAGGGAAGATAATAGCCTCAGTTTTGGGGGATGCAAAAGGCATTGTGTTTATTGACTATCTTCAAAAAGGCCACACTATCAATGGAGAGTACTATGCCAACTTGCTGAGACAGTTATAAAAGGATATCAAGAATAAATGCCCAGGAAAACTGATGAAAGGGGTCTTGTTTCATCATGACAATGCTCCAGCACACAAGACCTTACTTTCAATGGCTTTGAGCTGGTTCATCACCCTCCCTATTCACTTGATTTGGCCCCATCTGATTATTATCTGTTCTCATCATCACCATCATCATCATCGTTTAACATCCACTTTCGATGCTAGCATGGGTTGGACTGGTGAACCGGATGGCTACACCAGGCTCCAATCTGATTTGGCAGAGTTTCTACAGCTGGATGCCCTTCCTAACGCCAACCACTCCGACATGAAAAAACACTTGGCTAGGAACCAGTATCACAGTGATGAGAACATCATGTCTGTTGTTGATAACTTTTTTTGGCCAACAGGATGAAGGCTTCTTCACCAATGGTAGAAGTGTGTGAACTGCAAGGGAGTCTATGTTGAAAAATAAACCTCATTTGGTAACATTCCATTACAGTATCTTGGTCTACCTATGAACTTTTCAGCTGACCTTTGTGTGTGTGTGTGTGTGTGTGTGTGTGTGTGTGTGTGTGTGTGTGTGTGTGTGTGTGTGTATGTGCATGCATGTGCATGTGTGTATATGTGAGCATCTGTGTCTGTGTGTGTAATCGTTAAAAATTAACAAAATACCAACGTCATTATGTCACTACATTACCCTTTTTAAAATCAATTCCTTTATGTAAAAGATATATATCGATATACACTAATTTTTAGCCAATCAAATTTTGTTAGAAAGTCAAAAATGACAATCAAAATTCTATTTATTTATTTGTTTTCCTAAAAAATGCCCAAAAAGATTAGAGACAAATGTGATTTCAGCAAATAAAAACAAACAAGAATACTGTTGCTTAAAAGTTACAGCATTGTAATAAATTTAAAGTTGGTAAATAAATTGATTTCCTGACAGGTTAGAAGAGCTTTTCCAGCAGTTATAATATAATTAATGTTCAAGTACTTGAGAGACATGTAAATGTCTTCCAAGCCTGCTAATTCCCAGAATGCATTTCATTGATTAAGAGATGTTATTTAGGGCAAACGGATGGAGCTAACAGTAAGATAAATTATAGTGCTATAAGATCAATATTTGAAACATGAAGCAGGTGGGATTTAACTAAATAAACAAACAAATAAAAGATGGAATGATAAAATACAGCAGAATAGAGTGAAAAATGATTGAATAAAGGAAGAAAGCAGATTTAAGAAATGTAAATTAAAACGAAGGTGGGTAATTTAGAGACAGAGAAAAAGAAAGCTCAAAGAAAGCTTGAAGTTAAAAGCTTTAAGCCAGGAGAAATTAGATGATTAAGAGAAAATGATTTATAAATGTGTATATACATCTAAATGTTGATATATCAGTATACATAGTTGCATACAAAAACGCACACGTATATATATGTAGCCTGCTAGCTACAGGGAAAGAGTGATAGATATGTATGTATGTATGAATGTATCCATAGGTATGTATATACATACACATATGCATACAAATATATACATATATATATATATATATATATATATATATATATATATATATATATATATATATATATATATATACACACATACATATATGCATATACACATATATACATACACACACAGATATGCATACATTATATATATATATTTAGAATGTATATATTTAGAATGTACCCTTTAGCATTTAAAGTGACTATATCTGGCTCAAATATTCTACCTGTTTTATGTTCAAACTGGACAGATCCAGCCTCTCACACCGACCCTCCAATGTCATTCTAAAAATAAACAATCACGTCATTGAAATCTCAAACCTATCACATAATGCATGATTAATTCAAAACAATGTAAATATTTAATTATTACATTTGATAGAGTAAACTGAATTCTAATGAGTTAAATATCGTGGAATAACTTAGTATTAAAACCTTTGCTTGCTACATAGTTTTAAAATATTTGCCAAGATTACATAAGCTTAATATATGAATAAAGTTAAATTATAATGAAGGAAACAGCTTAATGAAAATCAGCAGAAATTGTTTAAGTTCAGAGGGCTGTTTGTCATGATAACACCAAAAATATTTTCATAAAATTATAATGAACAAAAAGAATTAAAAAAAAAAAAAAAATCAAAATTGTTTAATACATACACAAAACAAAAAGAAAATATCTTGCAAAAAAGAAAATAATAATTATTTTGGCTGATGACTCAGAGTAAGAAATTCAACTTTAGGTCAATAAAAAAGAATTTTAGCTTGAATAAAGCTGCTGAGTATGTAAAATACAGAATATTTTTATAATTAAAATACCTTCTCAAACCCAAGACAAATTTTGTTTTAATTTACAGGCTAGACACTAATCAAATACACTAGACTAGATATATTCTTTCAGCTCACAATAACTACCAAATCTATCATTTTTTTTTTTTACCTCAGACATACATACTTTCCCACTCTGATATGTCCTATATTATTACTGAAGCTGTAGGTCAGTGTTTTGGCTTGTAGAAAACATGATGTGAGAAACACCACTAATGAATTATATATAAAACTTCTCTTTCATGTTCTATATACTAACAGAAAAATAAGCTTGTACTGGTCTTCAGTGTGGTTAAGCAACAAGTATTACTTCCAAAACTTCCTAAAAGTACAGTTCTGAATGACCTCACACAGAAAAAAAGTAACAACTTTCACTTGTAATATTCATAAAAACAAGGTTGAGTTAAAAGTGTTGTAGAAGGAGTGTTATGCATACATTCTTGAAATAAAGTTATTTTGGGTTCATATTTAGAGTAAATAGAAAATGTTGCTGAGATAGAATGAAGGGAAGCCAACATACAAGATTTACAGCCTGGTGAAATCTTAATATGGCAAATCAATGTCTTGTTCAATTGAAATATGTTTTCTTAAGACTAGCTGAAGTGAGAGTATATAATAACTAATTTTGCTTGTTTATTGCTTTGGCTGAGAGTGAAAAAGAGAGTGCTGACAGCTTGCTCTGGCTAAGTTGATAAGGAAAAGAGTAAATAGACAGCTTGCTCTAGCAGAGTTGCCGAAGGAGAGAGCTTTGAATTCTTGTTTATTTAACCAATGACAGGCTGAAGATACTGCTCTCTCATTGGCCCAATAAACTGGTGAACATTGTGAATGAGTAAAACTTCACCTGCTTGCATTAAGGTTGATACAGATACTTTCTTTCATTCTGCACTAAAACTACAGCATGTTTCTCCTGTTGTTATGCAAAACAAACCATTTTGAGTTTGTTGTTATTAGACATAGCAATTTTGAAATAGATATTTTCCTTCTCTCCCAAATATTACTTCTGAGGAGACAATACATTTCTACCTACCACAGTGAACATATAAAAAAAAAGTGCTGAAATGATGCAGAAGTTGCATTGTTCTCAATACAAAAAAGATTATCCAGGCTGTCATTGTTTTTGTGGATGGTTTCATTCTCTTGTAGGTTGTGATATCAATACTTGACAAAGCAACAAGACATTGGTTTCATAATTAGTTTCTTTTTATTTTCTTTATTATTTACAAAGTTTTAGTTGAAGTTTTTTGTTAGCTGTAAATAAGTTACATTAGAAACTCAAGATTGGCTCCTTGATTATACATACACATTTACTATGCATAATCAAGGAGACCCCACCGTCAAAAAACAAAAAAAAACAAAAGAAAAGGGAGAGAAATATATATATATATATATATTTCATTAGAAATGTAGAGACGCCTATAATAGGACATCTACTCACTAGAAATAGCAGCAAAAATACTACATACCACAAAACTTTTGTGGTATGTAGTATTTTTGCTGCTATTT
>NC_068985.1:23295909-23301130 GCF_001194135.2 Octopus bimaculoides
TATATATATATATATATATATATATATATATATATGTATATGATTTCTGGCCATTCTCTTAAAGGCATGCAAAAAAGCTCTCACAAAGCCTGGGCAGATATTTTTTCTGAGTTCCTTGCATGTGGTAAACTTCCCCAAATGTTAAAAGCAAGCATAGTATGCCCTCTCCATAAAGAATCAGAGCAGATGCTAAAAATATACGCCTCTCTCTCTCTCTCAGCTCACATTAGCAAACTCATGGGATGCATTATCAGAAGGAGGATAACCACTTTCCTAGAAGAAAATAGCTTGCTTGCAAACATGCAATGTGGCTTCTCTCCAGGAAGGTGGTGCCTCTCACAATTGCTATGACATTTTGACTGAATACTAAAACAACAGCTCAACCATCCAAACGTGGATGTCATTTATTTTAACATTGCCAAGGTCTTCAACAAACTGTAATTTTGATATTGCTGGAAAAAAAGAGGAATGGCTGCATGACATTTTAAAAGGTAGAGCACAGACATTCACGGCCATTAGTGCTCTCGCTGAGGTGACATCAATTCTTAGTGGAGTATCTCAGGGAACTGTACTGGGACCACTACTATTTGTAGTAGCTCTCTCAGACATGCCCTCAGTAATACGGTCAGTTACTTTCACCAGTTATGCTAAAAATACAAAAGTATTGCAAGTAGTCAAGGGCCTTGATGACTCCCTAGAACTGCAGAAAGACCTGGATACAATATATATGTGGTCTAATGAAAATGATCTGCAGTTCAATGCTGAGAAGTTTCAAGCGATCTGCTATTGGCCCACAAACAGATTGAAATTGGAATATTCAAGACCAAGGGATGGTGTAATCCCAGAGTTGGTGTGTGGCCTAGGATTCCATTAACTGGTTCCCATGCTGGTGGTATGTAAAAAGCACTATCCAAATGTGATTGATGCTAGGGCCACCTGACTGGCTTCTGCGCCGGTGGCACATAAAAAGCACCAACTACACTCTTGGAGTGGTTGGTGTTAGGAGGGGCATCCAGCTGTAGAAACTCTGCCAGACCAGATTGGAGCTTGGTGCAGCCGCTGGCTCTCCAGATCTCAGTCAAACCATCCAACCCATGCCAGCATGGAAAATGGATGTTAAATGACAACAATGATGATGATCACACACACACACATACACGTACACATGCATATATATATGTTTTTTATTTAATATTTTGTAAAGCCAGAACAATGCAAGTTATAAAAATATTGATAGCCTAGGTTGATGGTCAGTATTTTTACCTGATATTTCAATATTTCAGGGTTACTAATAATTGGCCTATTTTAATCACCTGCATTGTTTTACCTTTAAAAAGTGATAATTACAATCATTTATAGATATATATATCAGACAATGCTTCATGAAAAGTAAACACACACACACACACATATGGAGAGAGAGAGATCAACCAACTGTTTGCATTTTAATTCTAACTTGTTGCAGATTAGGTGTCTTCTAATGAATCCAGTAAAAGTAGCATATTATTTTCCTTCTATATTCAATGGACACTTAATTATTTGAAATTATCAAATAATATATTATACTATTGTATATATATTATTTTTGTGAGTAACACTTAACCATTCGAAGTTGTTGAATTTATGAAAGGCAAAGTCGACTTGGCAGAAAACCTTTAACCTGTTTGTAAGATCATGTATTCATGTGTAAATATGCATATATTCTGGTAGTTTTTAATTCTTATATCTGTATAACATTTATTGAAGAAAATAACATAATGGAGAATAACAAGTGAATCGTTGATTACAGTATATTATAGGTACAGGTATGGTTGTGTGGTAAGAAGCTTGCTTCCCAACCACATGGTTCCAGGTTCAGTCCCACTGCATGGCACTTTGAGCAAGTGTCTTCTACTATAACTTTGGGTTGACCAAGGCCTTGTGAGTGGATTTGGGAGATGGAAACTGAAAGAAGCCCATCGTATATGTGTGTATATGTTTGTCCCCACCACCACCACCACCCAACCACTTGACAACTGGTGCTGGTGTGTTTACATCCCCATAAATTAGTGGTTCAGCAAAATATACTGATGGAATAAGTATCAGGCTTTTAAAAAAATAGTACTGGGGTTGATACATTCAATTAAAAATTCTGCTAGGCATTGCCCAAGCATGACTGCAATCTAATGAATAAAACAAGTAAAAGTGTTTTTGTAATCAATTTGAAAATCCATTGCACAGGTGATTAGCCCATTCAACTTCACCAGCTTTACCTGTTTCCATTTCTAACTTGTTACTAGACTTTTTGAAATCACTTCAAACATTGGCTTATCCATGTTGAATCTGTAAGAGGCAATTCTTTTTCCCCCATTCTCCCTTTTTTCTCTGTCTTCTTCCCATCTTTTTTTTATCTCCATAATCCCTTTTGAAGACATAAGTGAGATGTAATAGAGTTCTTTGAAATTTTATTGTCTCTGACCTCTACCCTGTCTGTATACACTTCAGCCTGTTAAATTTCAACTGTTTTTTATATTAGCTCACTCACTTTGATGATACTAAACAAAGTGGGTCGATGGAATCTTCTTCTCTTACCTAAGTTTAAACTCACCTGATGAAAGCAGATTTTTTCATGATGTAACTGAAATAATCAATCTACTCACCAATAAAGAAATACTGCTGAAACAGGCTGTTGTAAACCTTTAAAATTTATTTGTGTTTTTATTTTATGAAACCACCACACCTTGTACCATTCTTATGTTGGATCTATAACATGAATTGGATTGTGAACCTACGTGTGTGTTGTGTGTCTGTATTTGTAAATATATACATGTATATTGTGATTTGTAAATATTTGATATGTCTACATACATGTGGAAATCAATATCATCTGAATGTTAAAATACCTAGATTCTAATGAATCCTATAACTTATTAATATATATACTTATATATATATGAGTGTGTGTGCACGTGCATGCAGCATATACTTAAGTCTAAGGGCCTAGAACACATAGTGCTGAAGCTAAACCTGGTTTCCATGGCTGAATGGAATGCTGGTCAATCCCCTGAATGAAATGCTGGTCAATCACAGAGATAACTTCCCAGCTACCACTGGAACTCATTTATAGCAGAGAGAACAGGTGCAACATGGAATGAGATGTTTTGCTCCAGAACACAACACACCACCTGTTCTTTCAGTTTCCTTCTATCAAGTCCACTCACAAGGCCCGAGGCTATAGCAGAAGACACTTACCCAAGATGCCAGACAGTGGGACCAAACCTGGAACTATGTGGTTGGGAGGCAAGCTTCTTACCACACAGCTACACCCACAACTGTATCTATAATTTAAAGAAGAAAACATCATATCTTGCAGATGGTCTTCAGAACACCTTTACTGGGAATTAACAGGTGTTTAATCTTCACAGCCAATGTTAAGTATGTGTCTGTGAACTTCTGTTTGTGGATTATTGTGGATTGGTTGTGTAAAATGAGTCCAGCATGCAAACATATGTCAATCAATTTTCAAAGACTTGCAATAATTTTGACCTTACTATCAGTATTGCAAAAACATAAGTATTGCATCACCATGTCCCATGATATGCACAGTGTGTGTTTTTTAGAATAAAGCAAGTGGGACAATATTGAATATTTTGAAAGTACAGTGTCCTCAAATGTTTGTATTGATATTGAGGTGGCATCATGTATAGGCAAGACTAGTGCAGTTTTGGGGAAACAGCAGCATAAATTGAGGGACAGATCAAACATTTGTATTGGTACTGAATTTAAAGTTTACAATGCAATTATATTTCTAATTCTCCTATATGATACTGAAACTTGAACAGAGTACCAATTCCATGCTAAAAAGCTTAATCATTTCCACACACCTTGTCTTAGAGGATTCAAAGGATAAAGTGGCAGGATAAAATTCTGCCATAATAGATCTTCCTGCTCACAGCAGAGTCTATATATGAATAAACTTCTGCTTTATTTGTTATATTTTAATTTTACTTGCAGTCACTAAATTGTCAAATTTTACAGTTGATTTATTACTACTGAAGGGTGCTAATGTACCCAGTTTTCTAAACTGAAACAAATCTATTGTGTTGGTCTGGGATTTGTTGTCGGAATGCCAGATTTTAGACTACCAAAAGTAATCATCTTTTCTGAACTGGCAAATGGGGGGTGCAGTGTAGGTGCACTTCATAAAAGATTCAAAGATTCATTGACAGCAACTTTAACACTCTAGTATTTAAACTGGTCATATCTGGCAAAAAACATTCTATTTTATGTTCATTTAATGTTCAAACTTACCCAGCTTCTCACATCTACTCCACAATATCATTCTAAAAATAAACAATCAGATCATCAAAATCTCAAAGCTATGAAATAATGCAAGATTAATTCAAAACAACGTGAATAAATAAGCATTACATTTGACAGTAATCTGGATGTTAAAAGGTTAAAAGACAGCAAGATCCACCCAAATTCTTGGAATCTTCTTACTCAAGACAAGTCTACATTGAAGGAAGCTAGAACTAAGTGCTTGAAAGCATTTAAATCCTCACAAATTTATATAGAAGAAGCCAAAAAGGAAGCTTGTAAATCATGCCCTAGCAATCCTTATGTTAATGAACATCAGTGAGTGGTCTGAGCTAAATACTTCTCTGCCATAATAGATCTTCCTGCTCACAGCAGAGTCTATATATGAATAATCTCCTGTTTATTTGTTTTATTTTAATTTCATTTGCAGTCACTAAGTTGTCAAATTTTACAGTTGATGTATTATCACATAAATAATATATGCCTGAGTTTACAAATAAGAGGGAAATTATTATTCACTATAAAAGTGGAGTGTGATTATTTATTGTGGAGATTACACTGTTATGATTGCGAATTTTTCAGATATCTATCATTGATTATTGATTATACAACTGATTGAGGAATTCATCATCATCATCATCATCATCGTCCGCTTTCCATGCTGGCATGGGTTGGACGATTTGACTGAGGACTGGTGAAACCGGATGGCAACACCAGGCTCCAATCTAATTTGGCAGAGTTTCTACAGCTGGATGCCCTTCCTAACGCCAACCACTCCAAGAGTGTAGTGGGTGCTTTTACGTGTCACCTGCACGAGGGCCAGTCAGGCGGTACTGGCAACGGCCACGCTCAAAATGGTGTCTTTTATGTGCCACCCGCACAAGAGCCAGTCCAGCGGCACTGGCAACGATCTTGCTCGAAA
>NC_068985.1:23301494-23309682 GCF_001194135.2 Octopus bimaculoides
ATGCTTCTTATGTTCAGCTTTTCTCTCAAGATACTTACACTCTGACGGGTATGCACACTGACATTACACATCCAGCGGAGCATACTGGCTTCATTCCTTGCGAGCTTACGCATGTCCTCAGCAGTCACAGCCCATGTTTCACTGCCATGTAGCATGGCTGTTTGTACACATGCGTCATACAGTCTGCCTTTTACCCCAGCAGGGGTAAGAGCTCTCTAAACTTGGCCCAGGCTATTCTTATTCTAGCAGCTACACTTTCAGCGCACCCACCCCCACTACTAACTTGGTCACCCAGATAGCGGAAGCTATCGACTACCTCTAGTTTTTCTCCCTGGAATTATAAGGTACAATATTTATGCCAAAGATAATATATATATAAAGTAATATTAAATGGGGAGAAAGGATTTTCAGATGTTGGGCTTTACAGAGGGAATGATAGGAGACTGAGACTTCTGACAGTTTGCTGTGCTTGAGAAGACATGTTAAGCTAGGTTAATACATGGTTGTCCTTGCATACAGGCATGTCCCCTGCATCCTGCTTCAGCTGAGTGTTCCTAATCTTGCAGATCTGTGGGTGCTAGTGCCATGTAAAAAACACCGATGCCGGTGCTATGTAAAAGCATGCATGCCAGTGTTGCATAAAAGCACCCAGTACACTCTGTAAAGGGGTTGGTGTTAGGAAGGGCACCCAGCTATAGAAACCATGCCAAAACAGACATGGAGCCTGGGCAGCTCTCCAGCTGACTAGCTTCTGTCAAACCACCTAACCCATGACATCATGGAAAGCAGACATTAAATGATGATGATGATGATGTGGGATGAGAGGCTATCAAAGAGGTTAGTGATGCAGACTAGACAATAATCAGGCATCCATGTATACATATATGCATCAATACATACTTATGCCTAATGATGTATGCTTGCATATGTACAAACATACACAACATAAATTTTAAAGTCCACTTTGTCATTCCTGAGCAGGCAAGGAGGTTTTCTTCCACACAGTATACTGTCAGTCAATGCAATCCTTTGACATCTCTTCAGTGAGGTGTAAGAGTTTCAGATCTGTCTCTATCACTTCATTCCAAGTCTTCCTTTGTCTTCCTCTTCCATAGGTTCCATCTTCTTTGAGTGCATGGCACATCTTTATAAAGTTGCTCTCCTTCATGCTCATTACATGCTTATATCAACACCATCTTCTCTCTTGTACACTATATCTGATTCCTCTTATACAGTTTTCTCTCAGCTCATTTGTGCTCTGTTGTTCTGGTCACAACTAATACAGAATAGCCTCAGAAGTAAATACTATTGAAGTTATTGTTGGCACTCCATTGCTTACGACGTCGAGGGTTCCAGTTGATCCGATCAACGGAACAGCCTGCTCGTGAAATTAACGTGCAAGTGGCTGAGCACTCCACAGATACGTGTACCCTTAATGTAGTTCTTGGGGAGATTCAGCGTGACACAGTGTGACAAGGCTGGCCCTTTGAATTACAGGCACAACAGAAACAGGAAGTAAGAATGAGAGAAAGTTGTGGTGGAAGAGTACAGCAGGGTTCGCCACCATCCCCTGCCAGAGCCTCGTGGAGCTTTAGGTGTTTTCGCTCAATAAACACTCACAACGCCCGGTCTGGGAATCGAAACCGTGATCGTATGACCGCGAGTCCGCTGCCCTAACCACTGGGCCATTGTGCCTCCACCATATTGAAGTTAACTTAACTCAGAAATATACAGAAGTAGTCTATTAAACTGTGTATCAATTACTCAGCTCAGTCTTGTGGTTTATCATTAAGTTATTGCCTGCACAGTTAAACTTGAACATTTATTGACTTTCTGATCATTGATACAACTTTCTTTTTAAAATTGCTCTTTTTTTATGTTTAATTGGAGTGAGGGTGCAGAAAGCAAAAGCAAGCAAAAAAGATAATGGTATGGACAAAATGGACAGGAGTTACAGTGGTATGAGCAATAGACAGATGAGTGATAGAAATATATGACGTGAAGAAAGACTGTGCCTATAACTCTTTATAAGGTCTCTGAGTCTGATGAGAAGTAGGGAGGAAGTTATCCTCAAATTGAAGACCACGGTTTCTAGGGCTGGATGCCCTTCCTAATGCCAACTACTTCAAAGCATGTACTGGGTACTCTTTTTCTTACCACCAGCAATACTGCAGTTGCTGAGTAGTTCACAAAATCCTGAGTAGGTGGCATTATGCTAGGAGATGAGGGATTAAAGTATGAGAATTGAACAGGTTTCTTGCAGTCCAGGGGCTACATGACAACTCACATTTTAGAAGACAGAGTAGGAGTGATTGAGGTGGAGCTGGAAAGAGATTAAAAGAAAAGTGGTGGTGAAGTGGTATGAAGGGAGAGGAGAAGTTAAAGAGATGGTGGATGGTGATGGTTTCTTGAGAAAGAAATTAGGTGAAGGGCCCAGTTGTGCATAAATATATAACAGTTACCACTGATGAGCACAGGGTAACATAATCGGACTGTTACCTAACACTGTTAAATCCCTGGTGCAAAACTGATAGGTAAGATCGGCTGTAATGGATATATAATATTGTACACTTCAATTAATATATATGCACAATGCTTCCAGAATTCAGTTTCACTGAGATAGGTGGATCTTCTTAAGAATTGTATATTGCCAATCATCTAGTCCTTTGTAAGGTTCAAGGTCCTGAGATTACTTTTTTATCCCAGGTCTTACTGAGTCTCTGTCTTCTGCAAGTTCTATCAACATTATGTGATCAACACTTCTTTATACAGCTATCCTCATCCATACACATCCCTTGTCCATACCAGCACACATCTGATGCCCGGTTTTCCTCTGAGTATATCTATACACACTTATAGTGCACATCCAAAGGAGAATGCTTACTTCATTTCTTTCCAGTCTTCTCATGTCCTCTGCATTTGAGGCCTGTGTCTCACTATTAGGCAACATCACAGTTCTAACCCAAATATATAATCTGAAATTCATTTTGACAGAAAAGACCTTTGTTGTTAACAGTGGTAGTAGCTCCTTGAACTTTCTTTAACTTGTTCTATGACTGCTATACTATCACAGTAACTACCTCCCTTGCTAATACCCTAGGTAAAAAAAAAAAAAGCTATCAACAACTTCTAGTGAACTATTTTGGGCATTTAAGAGAATCTATTTCTGTTGTGCTCATAGTATGTACTGCTCTAGTGAATATATCACATGAAGTTCTGTTAGTGTGTCAGAGATCTCTATTGTGTCCATAGCTTACAATACAGGGGGTTTATACCTACTCTTTTTTTGTTTATTGAACAAGGCCATTTCACTGAAGATATAGGGTCCTGTCATCCAGGGCCAGCCCTAAGGTTGCTGGTGCCCCGGGCAAGCTGAAATTCGGTTTGTACAAGCTGACGGTCTTAGAAATTTCCTTGTCTTTGTCACACCCTCCTTAGCGCCTTGGGTGACTGACCGAGTTGCCAGTACCTTGAGCCGGCCCTGCTGTTACCTTTCCTACTTACTAAAACCTTTGTCTTTGCTGTTTACCTTAAGACAGCTCGATTCTAGGTTTAACTTCCAAGCTCAGTATTTCCCATATAGATTCAGCTATGAGAACTAGATCTTTGGCATACAAAAGTTCCCATCATAGCCCAGTCAGTAAACCCCTCTGTGGTGGCCAGTAGGGCTGTAATTAATAGAAGACTGAAGACTGAGCTTTTATAGACCTCCTACACTCACAGTAAATTCATCACTGAAATCGTTGACTCATTTTACTGTATTTTTGTAAGTATCTTGTACAGCATATAAGCCATTCCATTCCTCTATATCTAGTTTCCTGAATCTGTAATTTAAAAATTGCTTAAAATTTCATAAGTTGGAATAATGAATATATTATAAAAATATTTCCAACAAATACTGTATTTGGGAAAGAAAGCCTCTAATTCAAAAAAGATCAGTGAAAAGTGGAATTAAAGAAAAAAGAACTATCTATATTACATTTACTATGTAAATAATAGGAGAAACATAAATGTTAAGAGATAATGGCATGTAAGAGAAATATTGGCAAAATATTCTTCTTTTGTAATTTGGACATATTAAGAAATAGGCAGTCACTATCTGTTAAAATCATTTAAATCAAATACTCCAAACTGTGGCCTTGCGTGAAAGTTAGAAATTAGTGTTCAGGACAGAGATTTTAAAGTATTATTATTCTATCAAATGCATATAAATGACTAAGCACTTGTAATAATTGATTAGTACCAAATAATTCCTGATCGAGCAGACCTATGAAGGCAACCGGCCACGACGACCCTGGCTTTTATCTAGTGTCTTTTCTCCTTATACGAGGGAGATTTGGTTGCTACTTCAAGGAAGTCGAACGCCCAGCAAGTCGGCTCGTTCTTAGGCTTAGGCAGTTGGCACTACCTCAGAAGACTAAGGCTGCAAAGAAAAAATCAAGTGGTTAAATTAACAAGAGAGTACAGCCAGGAATATGACACGAATAGTGGTGCAGCATATCTTCAAAATGTCCCCCCCCCCTCACCAACTCAATAGCAGCCCAGGGCGTTCCGCACACCCCACACTACGTCACTGCACGACCAAATCCCGAAGACCTAGTTTTCGACAATACAAACGTGGCAATGAAATGTCATGACTCAGTACTCTCTAGTCTGGATTCATTTTATGAAACATATGAAAGGAAGAGAACATCAAACTGAAAGTGACTACACATAAACGAGGTAAAAAAAAACAAACAAAAAAACCCCGAGATCATCACGCGTAGTGACAAGCTACATAATATATATATATATGTGTGTGTGTGTGTGTGTGTGTGTTTTAATGCTAAAAGAAATAAGAAATGATCAAAGAGTTTGACTAACAGGGGAAGTAATCGTGTTTTACTCCGAACATATTAAACTCTAAAATAAAAGAGTTAAGTGTCTCGTGAGTTATCGGAAATATAAATGAATTTTCTTGCTATTGGAGTTTCTTATTGATTGTAATGACTCCTTCAGCTCAAAATCTGTAGAAAGATGTTGAACATATTACTTTGTAAAGATAGTGTTACGTCACTGGTTCCGACGTTATTAAAAAAATAAAATAAAATTTCCTTGAATTATACTTCATTTTTATTTTGTGTATCTGAACATTTTAATATGTGAGATGATTATCCCGTGAAATTTATAAATTCATTAACGAATAATAAAATTATTTCAAATTTTGGCAGATAACAGGAAACGACCTTGTTTTTGGCAATTTGTTGTGGAAATACGAAAGCAATATCTAAAGTTAGCCTTTATTCGCTTAGGTTGAGAAAGTATTTACTTTATCAATAATGAAAATACTCTGGCAAATTCAGAAAAAGAGGTCAGATCAAAAACCTATAATGAAAACACCAAAACAGGGAAAATAACTGATAATTAAATGTAAATCTAATTGTGTGCGCGCGCGTGGGTATATATATATATATATACATGTGTGTGTGTGTGTGTGTATATATGTAGTACTTTCGTGAACTTGCGCAGCGATAATCATCCGGGGTATTTGTATTATAGCACTTCGGTGATGGCGGTCAAGGAAAAAATTTATGTAACATTACCGAGTAACAAAAGACTATGAAATTTAATTTTACAGCTATTTCAAAATTTCATAATATTACCAACGCCAACTATATTGTATGTTGTTCAATATCTGAAAAGTAAGGGTCACGAAAGTTAGATAAATGCTCACTTATTCTTTCTTTGCCCACTTGCTATTATTATTGCACATAACCTAATATTGCTTTTTGAACTTTGCTAAAAAAAAACAAAAAAATATCATACTAACGTAAAATATTCTTTATTCAAGATACTAAACACTCTTACGTGTATTTATATATATATAGTTCTAATTTTCTTTCAATATACATATGTGTCAGTTGATTTACTAAGACACATATGAATGTATTTTAATATCTAAACACACCAGTTGTAACCTTATACACAAATCCACATTTATTGGGTATTTGTGTATAGACAATATTGAAATGGAACAGAATTCGGCCAAGTCCGGTACCAGCAAACACACATTTAACACTACAATTTCAACAAATGCATCTGCAACACTAGCAGCTTTGGTTTCAACACCAATCAAAGCCAGTGAGAACAGCACTACCTGTGATAAAAGTAAGAGTAATAAAACTGAACACAGTACTTTAGCTTGTTCTAGTGTTAATACTGGTAACGATAGCGATACTGGTGGTTTTCATACTGAAATGGAAGGAACTAGGAGAAACGGTAACAGAAAAAAGTGCAACAGAGAAGCAGTGGTGCAATCATCTGTGACCAATTCTACTGCTACACAGACTACTTCGTGTGCGTCTTCGAGTCACACATGTACTTACCCAGTTGTCACAAACAATATTACGTCCACTACAGTTATTTCTGGGGCGACTTCGACGACGACGACGACCTGCAAAAAAAGCAGTACAGCCATTTCAGGAGTTCCTGGGAATAGCAACATAAGCAACCACCTCCTTAGTAATTGCAGTGATAACAACGGCAGTGATATCTCATCGGTGAAATCACAAAAAACAATGAAGAGTACCCCCATCTTACGACTTGGGGGCTCTGCGACAGTAGCAAGGACTAAACGGACATCTCCATCATCACCGCCTTTCCCATCTTCTGTTGTTGTCGGTGGTGGTGGACACAGTACACATTCGACTCCTATCTTCGGACCTGCTGACATATCAACCAGCGATGATGATGAAATATCTGAGGTAAGGAACACATAATGATAACATCAACATCGGCTGGTACTGCCGTGGTTGCTGTAGCTGTTTGTCTCAGACAAATTCTTGGTGGATGAGTTGGAAATAAAAAGGGTCATCATATATAACCTATAATAATAATAATTTCCTCATTTTACAACCGATTTATTTGTGAATAGTTGTCAAACTTTGTGTGGTGTAGAAAATTTTCTTGTACTCCAATCCTTTCTGTATGTTAATACAATCGACAAATAATTAAATATTTGAATGACCAAGTGTGTTAATATAATTACGTGTTTAATTTACGTGGGAATATTCATTGACGTCTGTGATCTCACACCCATCTGCTTACACTTTTATCTTTGTCTATTCCCTTCCGAAAACAAAATTCCTCTTTGCACATTTACGGGGGGGGGGGGAATCCCTTTTAATCCTCTAATCTACATCCCATTGCGTATTAATTTTTCTCCTTGACATTTAGTTTCTCCCTCAACAATTTTGAAAAAAGAAAATCTAAAATGTTTTGATCACCTACTTGATATTAATAATTTCTATTAAAATCCAAACCTAGCATTTATTAGATAACATAAGCTAAAATTAACCTTGACTCCTGCAATCCTTAGGAAATAGTCATTTATCTATAGCGTTTTCACTTTAATATAGGACATCATTAAATTGTGATTCTGTCGATATATACTTTTTGTGTATACCATTCTGTTTAGCGATGGATTTCTGCTCCATAAAATCTGCTACCCCGCTTCTAATTAACTGATAATAAAATGCATTTCCAAACAAGGTATCTGTACGCTGACTAGCTACATTGTTATAATTCTCATGTAATTTCGTCAAGTTCCGAATTGTCAGAAATTGTTTGTTTGATTTGTGCTAATGGTAATAACTAGTCTCATTTATTTAGTTAACTAGGTCTGGTGGTTTTACAGAGAGGATGTTTATGAATTACCATTTCTATAGTTTCGGTATTTCAAGGTATCATCAAAGTTCTGCACGTGGGTACTGTGTCATCCTCCTTCAACTAGTCACCTTCATTTCAAACGCTACCCCTATATATATATATTTTTAAAATGCTAGTAACCATTTTGGGTTTTTTTTTTCGTGTTGTTATGAAGACCAGCTTTGTTAGCTGCTTCTATTGTCATGCGAGTAGACTGTCACCCATATATTACCACAGCTTCTGTATATTTTCTGACAGTAACACCCGTTATTTTCTCAATGATGTCCCTTGTTGCAGCAACCGCCATACTTCCCCAACCTCTGATGCAATTTGAGCTTCTGGAATTTAGTCACATGGACAACTGCTTATTTTATTGATCCTAGATTGTTCAATTCACCTAATACATCATTTTGGTTACACTAAATTTCATTTTTTTTGGAAGGATTGTTTAAAATATTACACACACATACATACATACTTACACACACACATACATATACAT
>NC_068985.1:23309692-23313198 GCF_001194135.2 Octopus bimaculoides
ATATGACTATATCTTTGTTCTGTTCGCTTTTCTGACCTGAGATTTGTAAACAAATTGCCAATATCAACTCCCTATTTAAAGACTATGTTTCATTGAAACTATTTTTTTTATCTATAAATTTATTTAGAAAGATGTTGTTTCATATTTTGTATATTTGTCCATTATTTTTTTTCAAACATCCATTCATAAAATTTAAACACTTTTACTTCCAGAATTATTTAGAAAAAACCACGTCATGATGGTTTCTCCATTTGGTTGATCAAATAAAATTTGTAGTCTTTCTCGAGTATGATTTAGGTTGAACTCTTTTAATAAATGTTTCTTTAGGGTTTAGTTGTCATTCGGATTTTTTTTCGAATAATAAAATATTTGATTTGATACAGTTTAAAATTTGTCTGCAGAATACCCCCTCTCCACTTTCATTTTGCAGCTTAGCTGGAACGAATTAAAAATACTTGTGGTTCTTTTTGAAATACGTCAGTTTAGTGCTATCATACGTAATGCGGTGAGAGAAAAAAAAATTCATAATACCTATGTGCTTTTAGTACTTTTAAATTCGGTAATTGGAATCTGATTAGAAAAATGTAAAGAGATCTAAGAGCTAAACAGACTCGTAAATGTGGTGGTTCTAATGAAGTTTGCCATTCAGTTCTAGAAGAGTGTTACGTATTCCAGATCGGGTGTTGATGTAGGTTGAAAAGTGTAGGTTAGAAATGTAGGAGTTAAATGTCTTGATGTCATGTAAAAATTGTAATGTGTGCTTTTTCCTGCATTAATCTTGCATTCTAGTTAATCAAAATCGTTTTACAATCTTGTAGGACTCATAGCTATCGATAAAACTAGAATATTAAGGTAACTGATATTTCTTACCATAGAACAATTCACGTGATGCTCAACTGTCCACATTTTTATTTACAAACAGTAAAGGAGACGAATTCATTTGCTTTATTGTGCTTTCTACTCTCACAGACGGTTTCTTCACATACAAAAGATATATTCTTTTAGATATTGTTTTTAGTTCTTGTGTATTAAATACAAAAGTGTTACTTGTAATGTTTATCTCCAAACAGTATGACTGATGCATTAAACACGTCCAGAATTTTTTTTCGTTGGTATTATTACTACCACTGATTAAAATAATAGCTATAATTTATATTTAGCTCAACGAAACTTGGTTTTGACTCCTTTCTTTCCTTAGATCCAGAAAAGCAATATGGACCCCCTCCCCCAAGCTTAATACTCTACAAAAGCACCATCATACATTACTGCCCTCACCAACATCTATCCGTACCATACCCGACAAATCCTCAACATCTCGTAAATGGGGAAAAAATATACTTCTAAAACCTAATAACAACTCCCCACAAAGCAATGTCGTGCACGTTCACAAGACCTCACTGCTTCCATCATGTCACATCCTCAGAAAACCCAGGAAGATTCATCCTTGATAATGTTAATCCATTCATTCCTTTTTCAATTCATAACCTGGGCATGGACTACTGCTCTCAGCTACCACCTTACCCTGAAATCTCACACAAACGATACATTAATGCTTTAATAACACAAATAAAAGCCTCTTGCTTCAGCCTGTTTACCCTTAATACTTATGCTTTTGACTCCTACTCAGATAAAAAAAAATCATAATACTGCCTTTAGAAACGATACGAAATGCACACTATCTATCGGCTTGCCAAGTTTATTTAGAATTCAATTACAACACATTTAGAATCCATTATCTCTATTATCAAGCATTACAAGGATCCTTCCTCTTTCTTTTTAACTTATACCAGTATATCTCTACAAAACACAGTTTCGTATGCAGTTGACACCACACCTCTCATTGCCATAACAGTACAATTGCTTCAGCTTTACATCAACTATCAAGAAAATTAGTTCCAAATGTTTTGACTAAAAACAGTAGCATCTGCCAAATCCACCAACTCGCTTCTGATCAGGATGTCCTATCATTCTTTAATATCTTGTAATCTGCACAAAGTCACCTCTCTCAATACTGCTCTCCTCTTAGTTGAGGGGTCTCGTCTTGCAAGTTATTTGGTGACCTTGTTGGTGCTGTGTAAAAAGCACCTAGTACACACTGTAAAATGGTTAGTGTTAGGAAGGGCATCCAGCTGTAGAAACCATGCTAACACAGACAGTATAGCTTAGTGCAGGCCTCTAGCTTGCCAGCACTTGTCAAACCATCTAACTATGCCAGCATGGAAAATGAACATTAAATAGTCATGATGATAATGATTAGAACATTGCATAGTATTCATTCTCACCCAGTTCTTAGTTTAAATCTTGTTGTGGTCTCTTTTCCATTCACCCTCTTAGGGTTAATAAGAAGTACCAATCCAGGGCAGTGGATTAGGAGAACTGTTGACATGTCAGACGGTATGGTTTGTAGTATTTGTTCTGGCTCTCTGTATTCCGAGTTCAAATCCTACCATAGCCTACTTGGCTGGTAGTCTTAATCCATTGGCCATCACTTGAGTTCGTGGGTGCTTTTAGCAAACTCCTATCTGTTGCACTACTTTCCTTCCTGACTAAAAGATAAAAAAGAAATCCACTAAAGAATAACAAATATAACCATTGCATTCTATAAGGAGCTCTGTGTGCAAACGAGGAATTGTAGTCAGAAAGCATTCTTATGCACCACGTTTAGCTAATAATGCATTAGATCTTTTATAGTTCTCTCTTATCTTCTCGGGGCTCTCAGCTGTGTCGCCATCAGCACTGTTGAAATAGATTTTCTATGGCCAGATGCTCTTTCTGATACCAACATCTGTTTCCAAGCAAAGTAATATTCCCCCCCCCCCAGTCAGACTTGTTTTTATCAAAGATTGGAAACTCACTATCTTACTTGTATGATAGTAATGTTTGTTTACAATCATTATACGTCAAGACAAGGGTACACACACATACACACATATATGATGGGCTTTTTTGGGGTTTCCATCAACTAAATTCACTCTGAAGGCTTTGGTTAGCTCAGAACTATAGTAGAAGACACTTTCCCAAGGTGCCAAATCTAGGACCATATGGCTGGAAGCAAGCTTCTTAACCACACAGCCACACCTGTTCTTTCACAGAAAATTTATTAAGAACACGGCTTGTTACACACCACTGCACAATGAAAGAAAAATACTCAAAATAAAAGACTGCAAGCATGTGAAGAGCACAGCATGTTGCTATACCCATTAACATCCCAAATTATTTGTGTCACTACATGTTCAATCACCTTGAAATATCCCAGAGCATTACAACTCTGTACCTTACATTCAGTCCATATTAATGTAAAATGGATACACACAAAAATAACAGGCGAAGGCATGGCTGTGTGGTAAGAAGTTTCCTTCTTAGCCACATGGTTTTGGGTTCAGCCCCACTGCATGGCACCTTAGGCAAGAGTCTTCTACTATAGCCTTGGGCCAACCAAAGCCTTGAGTGGATTTGGGAGACGGAAACTACTATATATATATATATATATATATATATATATATAT
>NC_068985.1:23313809-23323640 GCF_001194135.2 Octopus bimaculoides
TATATATATATATATATATCTGTGTGTGTGTTTGTCTCCCATCACTGATTGACAACCAGTGTTCATATGTTTACATCCCTGTAAGTTAGTAGTTTGGCAAAAAAGAAAAAAAAAGCCCAATAGAATAAGTATAAGATTTAAAAAAGTACTGGGGTCAATTCATTCGGATAAAAACTCTTCAAAGCGGTACCCCAGCATGGCCACAGTCTAACTGAAACAAGTAAAAGATAAAAATATAAGTCCTCCAGACTGCTAGACTGCATACCATTTGGAGGTAAGCACAGAGAACATTGACTCTTCTGTTCTATCTGAAGCAGCCTTGCTCACACCTTCTGTGGTCACTACTAGAACTGACAAACATATAGAGTGGACCATGGAGAAATTCCAACGTACACAAGTGTGATACTGTGCTTCAGAACTGAAACTCTGCAGCTCAGAGAGCAAGTTTGGTTCTTAGCTGAGTGAAGGCATGTTATATCTGAAGTACTGGATCTGTAGGTTACATTAGCTACCTGATGTACTACTACATGCCAATCCCCTGCTCACTCAAGGCTGACTATAACTACAGCTATGACAACACTCGCTATAGTAATAAATTTATTTCATTTTTCCTTTATACAAAACAATTTCTATTACATTGGTTTCAGAGTATAATATCGTCAAAAGCAGGTGTAAATTTCTATCTTAATATGCATTTTATCTAGATTTTATGTAAACAATTAATATTCAAACCAAAATTGTGTTATTCACTTAGCCTAATTTATTTTCCCCTCAATAAACATTAGTAATCTGTTTAGTTATGTATATTGCTCTTCTGAATTTTAAAAATTTCATTATTAGTAATATTTCCAAAGCAGGCATTTAATACTTACTCCGTCTACACAAACTCATAATTAGTTCTAGGTGATGTCAGGAACTGACTGGTTGAGCCTTTTATTCCCCCTTCTACTACTACTTGTCAGCCAACTCCAACTGGTACACTATGAGGTTTCAGAACTCCATAGTGTTTTCATATAGCTAAAGTGAGTTGATGAATTGCAAGTTCTGTCGACTGGCAGTAATCTGCTAACTGGATAGGTTGATCCTAGACTGACTGTTGGCTGAAGAAGCTTTTCCGCCCAGACTGTCATGTAGTTTTGTTGAATGAAGATTAATATGCCAAACTTCACATCTCCCATGCTGTTCCGCATGACTTTGCTGTGACCCTGGTTTGGGGATTATACATCATGGAAGTTAACTATATATATATACACAATTGGATGGCTGTTGACTCAATTGAATTCATCCACCCTTTGATGGGTTTTGTTTTTCATTCCACTGGGTGTCCAAATCACCCTCCTCACCAAACAAGCTTGCTAGTTTAGTTGCTGACAACCCAATCATGCAACAGGTGTGTGTACTGGTTACACGTTACCAGTAGCTTTACAGAGATTCATTTCTGTCATCGACTGACACCTTACATCACTGGATCTTTCTTTTTTGCTAGATGGAAGTGAGCTGAGCTGTTGCACTATGAAGCTTTGCCTTTCAACCATCTTATAATAATTCTGCTTGTCACTCTGTTACTTAGCTTGTCCATAATGCTTCCACGTGATTAGTTGAAGGGGGAGGGAGGGATGGGGGCGGTGAGAGGTGGAGGTGGTGGTAAGTGTAATATGTAATTTTTTTTTTGTTTTTGAATTAATTTTTTTTCATTCGTTACTTAGCCCATCTGTAATACTTTCAGGTGATTAGTTGAAGGGAAGGTGAAGAGCGAAAGAAAGGGTAAGGCAAAGCGGGAGAGTGTGGTGTATTATTAAGTCTATAAAATTGTGCATAAAGTGTATATATAAAGTGCATTAAGTAATCATAGTGTTCCAATTTCCTTCACTTTTCAGTGATAAGCAGATGAGCGACTATCTTTTGATACAGATACAACACAGGCTACGCTTTCAGGTTTTTTGAATAAAGTTATCAGAAGTAACCCATTAAGTTTACCATTAATTCCATGAAATATTCACAGGTCCCGCTAGTTCTTAATTATGCTGTTAACTTTCTACTGTACAATCTAGTTCACATTGTATTTCCAGTTCACTGATTGTCTGACTACTACAGAGATTACAGATGGTCTATTTATGCTTCATTTGCTCCTACTTTTATATATCAATTAAATTCTATTTCTTAAATGTTCTTCATATTTCAAGTGCTGCAAATTTGTTCAAAGTATTTTTTGCAATTTTTTTGTTTCTAAAATATTATTCATCGTAACAGGTCCACATTAGGAAATAATGGTTTTAAATTTTGGTACAAGGCCAGGAATGTTAGTGGGAAGCAAGTGGTCAATTACATTGATCCCAGTACGTGACTGATACTTTAATTAACTCTACTAGAATGAAAGACAAGCTAGATTCTGGAAGGATTTGAGCTCAGAATGTAGAGAGTGGGAAGAAATGGTGTTAAGCATTTTGTCTGTTGTTCTAACAATTCTGCCAGCTTGTCTCCTTACATTAGGAAATAATGAGTTCTGTTTTCCCAGCTATATAGTTTAGGATTTTTGTCCCACTGTGTGGCACCCTGGACAAGTGTCCACTACTGTATTCCTAGGTGACCAAAGCCTTGTGAGTGCATTTGGTAGATGGAAACTAAAACTAGCCTTATGTATGTGTATGTATAATGTGTGTGTGTCCTTGTCTTGTTATCGTGTGATTGCTGTAAATGTATGTTATTCATTTCCAGTATTCTACAAAAACGTCTAACCATGGGGAAATATTGCTTTGCTTGGAAACTGGTATGGGTTGGCAACAGGAAGGGTGTCCGTCTGTAAAAAGTCTGCCTCAGTAAAATCCAAGCATGGAAAAGTAAACATTAAAATGATAACAATATTGGAATAGAGTGTAGTTTTCATTGTCCCTAGTATACTGAACAGTGAAGGCACATGGCTTAGTGGTTAGGGCATTCGGCTCATGATTGTAAGGTCGTGAGTTCAGTTCCCGGCAACACATTGTGTCCTTGAGCAAGACACTTTATTTCACATTGCTCCAATCCACTCAGCTGGCAAAAATGAGTAGTACCTGTATTTCAAAGGGCCAGCCTTGTAACGCTGAGTCTCCCTGAGAGCTACGTTAGCGGTACACGTGTCTGTGGATTGCTCAGTCACTTGCAAGTTAATTTCATGAGCAGGCTGTTCCATTGATCGTATCAGCTGGGACCCTCATCATCGTAACCGATGGAGTGCTCCTATTAGTATACTGAACAACTAGCCAAATGGGTTTGTAGTTCAGATTCTGTCACCAGCATTGTCTTTGTGGCTGAGACAAATCTCCAAAGGTCCAGTTCACCTAAATAGTAAGTATGTATTATGGGATAGGAACAATTTGTTGCAAGTAGTGATTGCACTGTACTCTTATGCTGATTGGGTATAGGTCTTAGCTTTAATGGTTAAATGCTTTTATTACAATAACCCCTGAAGAGGTAATTATAACTTATGTTTCAGTTAAATTAACTGAAGTAATGTTCTTTGTTGAATTAACTCACAAAATATTAGTCCCAGAATTTGAACCAGTAACTTACAAAGAAACCTATTTTTATCTGATATATTTTTAGAGTTTAAAGTAATGGTATTTAAACTGGATGGTATGCCACCATGGAGTTGTATTAAGGCTTCTGAGGTGTGAAATGAGAACACATGAATGATTGTAGTCTTGGGAAAATTTAATCTTAGTAAAGTTGGTGTAGGTGTAAACATAAATTGAAAACTAATGTAGCAGGTGTCCATATAGCAGGCTATGTTATATAAATATTTACACATGTGATTTCAGCAAAAACAAAATGCAAAATATTTCCAAAGTTAAGATATATTTATAAAGAAAATTAATGTGAAAGATGTATTTCTTGAAATTATATGTAAAATTGAAGGCATATTCATTTGTTGGTACTAAGGAAAATATAAGACACATATTGCTAACTTTCAAACAAACATAAATTGTTTTTCAGATAAATTTCTGTGACTGATTTTTCTCCAGACACTAAAATATGAATCTTATGAGAAAGGGTGCACTGATTTTGGGTTCAGTCTCACTGTGTTGAATCTTGGCAATGTCTTTGGCTATTACTCCAAGCCAACCAGTTCCTTGTGAATGGAGGCTATAACTCCAAGCCAACCAATTCTCTGTGAATGGAAACTGTGAGGAAGCCCATCATGTGTGTGTGTCTTTGTGTTTCTCTGCCACCTCCACTTGACAGCTGGTGTTGGTTTGTTTATGTCCCTATATCAATGGTTTAGCAAAAGAGACTGATAGAATGAGTACCAAACTTTAAAAAATAAGTACTGAGGCCAATTTGCTTGACTAAACTCTTGAAGGTGATGCCTAGTATAGCTGCAGTCCGACTGAAACAAAGTAAACAGTAAAATATAAAAGAGTTTTAGAAGTATGCAATTCATCATCATCATCGTTTAATGTCCGCTTTCTATGCTAGCATGGGTTGGACGATTCGACTGAGGACTGGCGAACCAGATGGCTACACCAGGCTCCAATCTGATCTGGCAGAGTTTCTACAGTTGGATGCCCTTCCTAACGCCAACTACTCTGAGAGTGTAGTGGGTGCTTTTACGTGCCACCAGCACGAGGGCCAGTCAGGCGGTACTGGCAATGGCCACGCTCAAAATGGTGTTTTTCACATGCCACCTGCGCAGGAACCTGTCCAGTGGCACTGGCAACAACCTCGCTTGAATGTCTTCATGTGCCACTGGCACAAGTGCCAGTAAAGCGACGCTGGTAATGATCACGCTCAAATGGTGCTATTTACGTGCCACTGGCATGGAAGCCAGACAGCTGCTCTGGCAATGATCACGCTTGGACGGTGCTGTTAGCACTCCACTGGTACAGGTGCCAGTCATCGAATTTAGTTCAATTACGATTTCAATTTCAATTATGAAAAGATATTTATATTTTTTAAACCATTCAATTTCAAATTTTTTTTTTTAAAGTTTTTTTTTCTAGGGAAATAATTCATTAATATGTTTTTTAAGTGTGATGTTTAAAAAGATGAATTTTGAAATAGGTTTGGGTTTAATCAGTTTTGTGTGTGTGTTGTGAGCAAAATGGTTGGTAGTGTGTACCTTGTCATAACTACCACATTATATCCACTCTGGACAAATGAGTCCACCTTAAGTAGGCACTGCATAATGGATTTAGCTTTTTTCCCCTGCTTTCCTGGACTTGGGCAATAGGAAATCACTTTAATCATTAACAGAACATCATTGATGCTCAAATGATCTATTGAGCTTCAGGAATAATGACTATCACCCCCACATAATAAATTATATTATTTAGGGTCTCAAGCAATTTTTCATACCTCTACAGAAGCTAGATGATCATTAAAAGATAATGAACCACTGATTTATGGAGTGAGTAAAGCAGTGTTACTAATTTGTTTATTTATGAGTAAATGGGCAGTTTACAGTTCTTGCAAACAACCCAGTCTGGTGAGGTTTATGCTGTTGGTGTTCAGTTTGAACTTAAGTAAAGTAATGCTTGTTGGATGAAAAATGTAGGCAAGGAAGTTATTTTAGACAGTTGCTGTTCTAGGGTAGAAAGATCAAAGTGTGTAGTCTGTGATCTGCTGAATGAAATGACTATCCTTTTTAAATATAACACATTGATTGTGCCCTGCCTTGTAGTTTGACTTGAGATGGGATACAGGGTAACAGTTAGAGTATGGAGGAATCATATTTGTTATCGAATTAGATTCGTATGATTGGAGATTTTGATTGAAGTTAGCGCAAAATAATGTCTAATTTCATAGAGATGACATGATTAGAATTAGTTGCCTTCAGCTATTTTGGCAGATCTACACTGGATCTGTTAGTGAATATATGATGTGTTGTGTTTTAGAGTGATTCTAATGTGCCTAAGTAATTGATTGAGTTGTTTCTGTATTTGTGTTGGTTTAAATATTACAGTCTAGTCTTTGATTTTTAAAGTACTTTGTTTTATCATTGTTGATAATCAATGGATATGTTTACTTAGATAGCCTGTTATTGTAAGTGTTGATTTCACATTTTGTAAGTTATTTCTTTTTTATCCTATTTTGATTAGGTGAAAGACCCCCAGGTTGTATTAGGCTTAGCTCATGTTAGACATGCCATATCACTTGTAAATTAAGTTCTGTTAGCAGTCAATGTCAAGAAAAGATCAGGTGGTTCTTTCTTTATTTGCATTTAATAGAAACATGGATTGAAGCGAGTGTTTGACAATGGATGTTGTTTCTGTCACAAATCATTACCGTAGTCATACTGATATAGATTTTTCTCTTGACAAAATGTGTTCTCTTAGAACATTAGACAACACAAAACAATGGTTGTTGTAGGTATTGAACTTGTGATATTAAAAAAAAAAAAGAGCATTCAAGAATTAAAAGGAATATGCTTTACACTCTATGTTCTGTGCCTTACAGCTCCTGTCATAAGCATTATAAGTTTGTTGTTGGCACTCCGTTGCTTACGACATCGAGGGTTCCAGTTAATCCGATCAACGGAACAGCCTGCTCGTGAAATTAACGTGCAAATGGCTGAGCACTCCACAGACACGTGTACCCTTAACGAGTTCTCAGGGATATTCAGCGTGACAGTGTGACAAGGTTGGCCCGTTGAAAAACAGGCACAACAGAAGCAGAAAGTAAGAGTGAGAGAAAGTTGTGGTGAAACAGTACAGCAGGGTTTGCCACCATCCCCTGCCGGAGCCTTGTGGAGCTTTAGGTGTTTTCGCTCAATAAACACTAACAATGCCTGGTCTGGGAATCGAAACCGCGATCCTATTATCGCGAGTCTGCTGCCCTAACCACTCAGCCATTGCGCCTCCACTATAAGTTTGTACTAATGATCTATAATGGATATAAGTATGGGTGAATGGTTTAGGAGTATACTTTTTCAATCATGAGGTCCTGGTTTCAATTCCACTGCATGGCATCTTGGGCAATACCTAATCTTATATTATTTTGAGAAAAATTGGGCAATGAAAACTGTTTGGCAGCTTCCTGGGTGGATTATACCTGTAATTTACATGCTGTCATGCTGATTCTGCTTGAGACTTATCTTATGAATGCATGTGGGATAATACTGTGCTATAGATACATTAATTCAATGAATAGTCTGTTCTGTTAATCAAACAGTTGCGATATTCATTTTTGAAACCAACAGAAATCCATGCATAATAATAATCATCATCATGTAACACGTTTTCCATGCTGGCGTGGATTGGACGGTTTGACCTGAGCTGGTAAGCAGGAGAGCTGCACCAGATTTCAGTCTGATTTGGTTTGCGGTTCTATGACTGGATGCCCTTTCTTAATGCCAACCATTTTACAATGTGCTGGGTGCTATTGTGGCACCAACACAGGAGCTTTTTACATGGCACCAGCATAAGGCTCTTGCAGGCCAATCCTCTTTGGCAGGGGGAGCAGCATTAGCAATTCTGCTGTGGAGGATGGGTCTTCTTGAGTACAGCAAGGTGTCAGACATCTCATTTCTATGTTAATTTATTTGTTTTGTGCACATTAGTTCAGCATCATGTGGTTTTGGGTTCAATCCCTAGCACCTTGGGCAATGCCTTCTACTATAGCCCCAGGCCGATCAATGCCATTAACAGATTTGATAAAAGAAAACTATGTTGAAGCCTCTCTCTGTGTGTGTGTATATATGATGATGGTGATATATATATATATATATATATATAAATAAATAAATGTGGAGGTGCAGTGGCCCACTGGTTACGGCAGTGGACTCGCGGTCGTAGGATCATAGTTTCGCTTCCCAGGCCAAGTGTTGTGAGTGTTTGAGTGTAAACACCTAAAGCTCCGCAAAGCTCTGGCAGGGGTGGGGATGGGGTGGCAAACCCTGCTGTACTCTTTCACTACAACTTTCTCTCGCTCTTTCTTCCTGTTTCTGTTGCACATGTGTCATGCTGAATCTCCCTGAGAACTACGTTAAGGGTACATGTGTCTGTGGAGTGCTGAGCCACTTGCATGTTAATTTCACAAGCAGGCTGTTCTGTTGATCAGATCAACTGGAACCCTCGTCGTTGTAACTGACGGAGTGCCATGACATAAATAAATATGTATGTTTGTGTGTGCCCCCCCCCCTGCACATAACAACTACTGTTGGTTTCTTTGTGTCACCATAACTAAGCGGTTTGGCAAAGGAAACTAAAAACTGATAGAATAAGTACCAGACTTTAAAAAAATAAAAAAAGTACTGGGATCGATTCATTTGACTAAAAACCAACCCCTAGCATGTCCACAGTTCAATGATGACTGAAACAAAAGAAATGGAAAATATGCATATTAACTTTCCATTTTTGTGCTTATTGACGAAAGAATATTTCTGAACACCTAAAAATTGTGGGAGAGAAAATGCTCCCTTAGTTATGTGAATATCACTATTTCCAACTGGTTCCTATACTGCAGGTGACTGTTTGACCAGGTAACTAATAAATATTCTATTACACTGCAGTGGGCTGTGTTTAGTAGAACCCCTGAGATTTTTTAACAGAAGCTCCTCATTTGATGAACACTTTTTTAGTGTGCCAGTTGACATATCTTCTGGTTTTATATTTTGTTTTATTAGTGACATACTTTTTTTTATTATTCCTGGCTGTTTTCATTATCATCATTACGTCCACTTTTCTATGCTCACATGGGTTTGATGGAATTTGTTGAGGTGGATTTCCTATGGCCTGGTGCTCTTCTTGTCACATGTTTCTAAGTAAGGTAATATTTCCCCATGACTAGAAGATTAGGAATAAAGGACTCTGCTTGTATGACAGTAACATTCATAACTATCAAGGAGAC
Source organism: Octopus bimaculoides (assembly GCF_001194135.2). NCBI lineage: Eukaryota > Metazoa > Mollusca > Cephalopoda > Octopoda > Octopodidae > Octopus > Octopus bimaculoides. Next base: position 23,322,636 of record NC_068985.1, read on the forward strand.
AAACACCACACACACACACACTTCTTTCAGTTTTTGTCTACTAAATCCACTTAAGACTTTGGTTGGCCTGAGGCTATAGTAAAAGACATTTGCCCAAGGTGCCATGCAGTGGGAGTGAACCCGAAATCATATGATTGACAAGTAGACTTCCTACCACACAGTCATGCCTGCACCTATGCAAATATTCTTTAGGGAACTAAGTATCTTTTCTAGAACTGAGTCAATATCAGACCCGATGTTTCCAAAGACACAGAATCCTTTACAAAATATTTAATGTTTCGAAACACTGCAACCAAGAAACCCATTTGTGTTGAATAGAAGTTGTAGAGGGCCTACAGCAATATTTTGTGGGTACTGCTAACATTAGCTTCCTTATTATGTTGTTTACCTACTTAATAAAATGTCTTACATCACTGAGAAATTTTGAATTGTGATTTAGAAGAACTCTTTTTTTTTTTTGTGAAACTGTGTTGGTTACTTCAGATTAAATTGACTTTTACAATCACTTTGTTACTGTGGTCCATGTTTCAACAAGAAACCAGACCATTTCTGTTAACATTTTACCAAATCCATGGATTTTTTAACTATAAGTTTGTTTCCACTGTTTCACTTTTATTTTTTTAATGTAATCACAAATTTGCCATTTGAGATATTGACTTCAACTGAGTAGTCTGTTTGGATTTTGCCTATTGCTCCAGAATGGTTTTGATTTCTCTTGTTTTTAATGTCAGAGAAGAATTGCTTTTTATTTTTTGTTTGTTTCTTGTTTTGATAAAATGCTCATAAATCCACCAAAAATTACACCTTCAGTATATAGAAGCATCTTCTATTACAACCTTGTGTCTACTCAGTTCTCAACTAATCAATATTTGCATTCTCTTGTTTAAAACATTAAGTGATTGAGGAGTACATTGTCAGATATGGAATCATCTCCTAATATAATAATGAGAGTAGTGTTTTTATATATTCGTATATATATATATATATATATATATATATATATAT
>NC_068985.1:23324401-23377702 GCF_001194135.2 Octopus bimaculoides
AACTCTGCCAAATCAGATTGGAGCCTGGTGTAGCCATCTGGTTTCACCAGTCCTCGGTCAAATCGTCCAACCCATGCTAGCATGGAAAGCGGATGTTAAACGACGATGATGATGATGATGATATATATATATATATATATCCAAGAAAGTTAGGGGTTGTGAATCCAACCCACTAAGGGATAATATCTATCCAATATACTGCCGGAAGAATACCCAATTATTATTACACTAGAGTTTTTCCTTCGTATTACCAAGTGCAATAAATGGGTGCGGGTAAAAGGATATTTTACCCTTAATTTATGTAGCAATAAGAAAATGGAGGGGAATAGGTGGTATTTATCAACTTGCAGACATTGTATTGTGTCAATTTACTTGTTTATTTGTTAACTAAGAGGAAATTATAACAACAATAAGTTGCTCTAAAGTAGAGAGCAATGCCCATATGTGTCAGAAAGATCCATGGATCTCTTCCGTCCTTGTCAAGGGGAGTGCTAACCATAGCACTCCCCTTGACAAGGACAGAAGAGATCAATGGATCTTTCTGACACATATGGGCATTGCTCTCTACTTTAGAGCAACCTATTTTTGTTATTATTGTCCTCTTAGTTTTTTAACTGTATTTATTTCCATATACAACATTATAAGCAACAAACTTTTGTCAGGATATTGCATAGGAAGAGTATGTAGAAAATCGTAGTAAGTATATTTAGGTATTAGTGTAGTGGTTTAATCATTATTTTAGGTTAGCAAAATATTGCATCAGAAATCAAACAACATTTTTTGCTAGACATCACAAGCTTGGTAGATATCAAATTTTGTTCGGGGGCCGAGGGCTGAATAATTTTTCCTGGAAGGCTAGACCAGGGCTAGAGGCTTTAAATTGCTGACTGTTGGTTCATATGACAGATATAGTTTGTAAAGACATTAACCTTATTATAGGTTTCAGCTTTATGAATATATTAAATATGGTAACAATCATCATCGTCATCATCATGTGTTTTAAATCTGGGTTTTGTCCCCATTAATGGGGGTGCCCGGATCTACCTCATTGCCATAGCAACTGCCCTCGCACCATCTCGCCATCTTGCCCGGTTTTGGGCATCCTCCTTTTTCAAACCAACCCACCCAATCTCCTCCTCCACCTGTCCCCTCCACCTGTCCCCTCCACCTGTCCCCTCCACCTGTCCCCTCCACCTTTTCCTCAGTCTACCTCGCTTTCGCATTCCATTTACCTCAAATGCAATCACCCTCCTCAGAACATGCCCATGCCAACCATTCTATCGATTCCTCCAACCCCAGCATTCCCATCAAATCCTCAGTCCTCCTCTTATCAAACAGCTTCACCCCACACATTTCTCTCACCATTGCTCTCTCAGTCCTCAAAATTACCATCTCTCTCTCTCTCTCTCTCTCTCTCGCTCTCTCTCTCATACAGCATTGCAGCTCTCACTTAACTCTTATAGACCCTTCCTTTCATCTTTAATGAGAACCTTTTCTCATATAACAGTGCTCCACATTCCCTGAACTTCACCCAGCCAAGTCTCGCTCTTGCTGTCACCACTGATTCACATCCACCCTATCCCTCAAATAACAAAACCCTGTCCCTGTTTCCACCTCGTCACACAGTGTTTCCACTGGTTCCGCCAGCCCTCCAGCTCCTTTCTCACATCTTCCACAAACAAACCATCTCGCCAGTCTTGGGGTCAACCTTCATTTTCGTACATCTACCATGCTAATCTTATAATTTATCCTTATATTAAGTTTAAATTGATGTTTAGATAAAGAATACAGTCTTTATAGTAAACATTTTAATGTTATACATAACCTATTATCTAGTATAAAAAGACTTCAAAATGGCTCTATTTTTCAAGTAAAGGGTTATTTATTCCATGAGGCTTCAAAAGAAAGAAGTGCTCAGATGATTTGTTGATAGGAGAAACTAAAGAACACTGCCTTACTGCACTCTTGTACAAGTGATTGCAGATATACGCATGCACTCACACGCACACATACACACACACACACACACACGCACTTCTTTCGGTTTCTTACTACCAAATTCACTTAGAAAGCTTTAGTTGGCTCAGGGCTACAACAGCACTTGCTCAAGGTGCTTTGCAGTGAGACTGAATCTGAAACTGTGTGGTTAGGATGTGAACTTTTCAAATATACAGTCATGTACTATTCCGTGTTATGTTACATATCTTTACCTAAACTATTTCTATGGTGTAGGTAGTGTAACTATTTCTATGGTGTAAGATATGAAAATTTGTTTATATGGAATTACAGTAGCTATTGTTTGTTCAATAGTTTATTTATTTTTTACCACTTCAGAAGTTAACTAACATTAAAGTAAAACCTGTTTTTCTCCTAAAGCTTTTGTAACTATTACTTCTTTCTTGTAAGTTAAAAATATTCTATAAAATTATCAAATTCACCAAGAATATCAAAATGATATTATTCTTTTATTTGGTTTCAGTCATTTCGACTGCAGCCATGCTGGAGCACTGCCTTTAGTCGAACAAATCATCCCCAGGACTTATTCTTCGTAAGCCTAGTACTTATTCTATCAGTCTCTTTTGCCAAACCACTGTTATATAGACGTAAACGCATCAACATTGGTTGTCAGGCGATAGTGGGGGGACTAACACATGCATAAATACATACATATATACGTGTGTGTGTGTGTGTGTGTGTATATATATATATATATATATATATATATATATATATATATATATATACGACGGGCTTCTTTTCAGTTTCCATCTACCAAATCCACTCACAAGGCTTTGGTCGGCCTAAGGCTATAGTAGAAGACACTTGCCCAAGGTGCCATGCAATGGGACTGAATCTGGAATCATGTGGTTGGGAAGCAAGCTTCTTACCGCACAGCCACTCCTGCGCTTTAGTTTGAAAAAAAATTTATCTCCTCTAATTAAACCATAACTCAATGAAATTGTGAACATAACTACAGACTTCCAATGTGACTAGAATACATTCTGATAGCTAGGCTTTTTTTGAAAAAGAGAAAGGAAAAAAAGCTTGAAACAAAATACATCCATTGAAAACAGTACGACAGATTTTATTTGGATTTGAATAATGGGCTTAGTTCAATATAAAGATCATCTTCAACACTGTTTGATATCTATATTTTATTCTGGCATGGGTTGAATGGTGTGACTGGATCCAACTAGCCTGAAAGCTGTGTTGGTCTTTGTCTACTTTGGCACGGTTTCTATGGTTTGATGCCTTTCCTAACACCTATCACTTTTACAGAGTGTACTCATTGCTTTTATCATGGCACCAACACTACTGGGGTCACCAAGTAACATCCAAAACATAACCTTTTACACAGTGGGGGTGCTATATTGAAGGAGGTGGCATTGTGCTAGGTATAGAGAGGTAAAAGTAGGAAAGAAGGAAGGACAGGGACATGTGTCTTATTGTAGAGGAGACACATAGGTGCCTCAGCAAGAAAGAGAGAAAGAATGCTGGACAATATAATCTTTGATATTCAGTTCAGTATTTTTGAAATCTTCTACAATACTTTTTATAAATAAGTATTTTTTTAGCTGGTCACTTCATTACTTTATTTTGGTAAACTTTATGTCTTTAATCCTAAAGCTGCTGAGCAATAAATTCTTCCATATGTTATTTTTATCAAATTATGTCTTTTAATCTCCAGTTTTTATGTAATTGTGAACTACTTGAAACTTTTCTAAATAAGAATGATCATGGCGTAGGAGTGGCTGTGTGGTAAGTAGCTTACTTACCAACCACATGGTCCCGGGTTCAGTCCCACTGTGTGGCATTTTGGGCAAGTGTCTTCTACTATAGCCTCGGGCCGACCAAAGCCTTGTGAGTGGATTTGGTAGACGGAAACTGAAAGAAGCCTGTCGTATATATATATATATATATATATATATATATGTATGTGTTTGTGCGTCTGTGTTTGTCCCCCCAACATCGCTTGACAACCGATGCTGGTGTGTTTACGCCCCCATAACTTAGTGGTTCGGCAAAAGAGACTGATAGAATAAGTACTAGGCTTCCAAAGAATAAGTCCTGGGGTCGATTTGCTCGACTAAAGGCGGTGCTCCAGCATGGCCACAGTCAAAAAGACTGAAACAAGTAAAAGAGTAAAAAGAGTATGGCTGAAACTTTAATTTCCTGGCTAGGTTTTATTATGGGATCAATAATAATTATCAATCATGCATTGTAAAGGTTTCCATGTAGCTATTTTATTCGTAAATGGAGTTTAAAAAAAAATGAATAGATTAATACTTGAATATGTTGCTTAGTACCTAAGCTGTGTATAATATTAATGCCATTTTAAGATCATTTAACTATTTCATATATCTCATATCCTGTTTGTATATCATCACCACCGCCAATAAAACTGATTGGTCTGCTTATCTGTTAATCTTACTATATCTAGAGATTACTATCCTAATCATAGTTCTATCATTCACCCTAACTATCTCAACTATGTAAAATAATTATTCCAGTGAGGGTATATCCAACTCTGTTACCAAACTTAGCTACCCAACAGTATTTCCATTTATGCTTCTCTCCTGTGACCAGCCTGACTAATCTTACTACACGTTTTATTTTTTTATTGCAAATATTGACTTATGTTCTAACATCTCTCCTACCTTTTCAACTCGACTTTTTATTGGGTTGGAACAAAAATTTGTAGTGATTTTTTAATAGGTGGTGTTTAAACATATAATTTTGTTTCACATGTGATTGAAATATACGACATGTATACATACTCTGATAGGTAACATTTCATGTCTTTCAATAGAATTCATGTGTGGATTGTGAGTTTTAAATATTTTTACATTAAAAATGAAGATTGAGGAAAATGAGATGCATTTTCATCATTTGATGCTCTTTTATTTCTAGAAAGGAAAAACACTGAACAAACAGCAAAAAAGATGTGCCATTTATGGAGATGGTGCCATACCTGAGATTACTGTTTGAAAGTGGTTTGCTTGGTTCAGTAGTGGAAATTTTGATCTGGAAGATTGAGAATCTTCCAGCAAGTCTGCAGCCATTGATGATGACAAATTATCTAGGTCACACTGTATGGGACATTGCAGAGATACTCTCTATATATCTCATATGAGCATTGTAAGGCATTTGAAAACACTTGGATACGTGAATCATTACGATGTTTCAGTATCTCACGATTTAACAAGAAAAATGTTAATGGATTACATTTCCATCCACAATTTTCTGTTAAAACACAACAAAAACAACCTGTATTTGAAAAGAACGATAACAGAGATTGGGAAATGAATTGTTTACCACAGTGTGAGTGAAAAAGATACTGAGGAAAATAAAATGAGCACTGTTAACCAGTTCAAAAGCTGGTTGTATCTGAAGAAGGTGATGCTGTGTATCTGGTGGGGTTGGAAAGGCATTGTGTGTTACAAGTTCCTTCTGCAAAATCAGATGTTGAATTCAGACAGGTATTACCTAATTTGACTGATTAAAGGTAGCAATTGATGAAAAGCAGCCAGGATTGACCATTCAGAAGGGTATCATTTTCCGTCAGGATAATACCTGATCTTGCTTCTCTTTGCTGACCCAGCAGAAATTGTTATAGCTTGGCTACCATGTCCTACCTTACTTATATTCATCTAACCTTGCAACTTTCAATTACTACTTATTTCAACCCCTACACAATTCTCTTAATGAGAAGGGCTTCAATTTACTGGCAGCCTGTGAAAACCACACAACAGTAAATTACACAGAAAGATGTCAAGTTGTGGGAGGATGAAATAATGAGGGTGTTGCAAAGATGTTGAAAAGTAGTGGAACACAATGGCACATGTGTAGATGAATAAATCTAAGTACAAATATCTAAATATTGTCTTTGAATTGCACATAAAAAGCCCTATGGATTTTTGTTCTGAAGTAATATTTTATTTGCCAACCCAAGACAATGACTGAACTCCCTCATTATTATTCACATGCCAGATTCCTTCACAGATGACAAACTATTCTCCCTGTAAATAACTCTGCTTCACTGCCTCCTAAATTATCACCAGCATGGATTTTGCTTGAATAAGTAATCCCAATGATAAAGAAGGAATATATTTTTGTTCAGAAATGTAAAATTGACAAATGTGAAATGAATGTAAAAATGCACACCCATGCATATATTTCATCACTCAAATACAAGTAATATAATTGGAAGTTGAGCCTTCTTAGTATCTGTACCTGAAAGTTGGGGCTAATTATGAAATGCTGTGTAAATAAATCTGGAAGGAGGAATTCCTCTCTTTTTTTTTTTCTGTGACAGTTTTGCATATTTGTTTATTTTTTTTTGTTCTACTAACCTAGTAAATTTTCTTGTAGACTTTTGTCACATATCTCAGCAGTATTCTAATTCTTCCACATTCTCCTAAGCTTGGAAAAAAAAAAATAAGGCAGATGTTGTAGGCTTTTGGTTTTGTTTGTTAAATACCACTTTGTGATATAGTGACTTCAGTTAAAGCATTATATATACACACACTTAAATTTATAAAGCAAGTATTTAAATATTTGACAGTGAAACCATTTTCTAAATAAACTGTTGCTTCTTCATTGTTATTTGCTTTATGCTGTACCAAACTTCTCTCCTCTTTCATTCCGTGGTTAGATATTCTAATATAGGAGTTAATAGATGTTTGTATATTGAGTAAATTGTAAAACAGCTGCATTGATTTTCGTTTGGTGCAGCTTTTCTATTTAGCTATATATTGCTTGTTTTCCATTTTGTTTTCGTTTTTTCCTTCTTCTGTCTCCTGCATTTCCTCCTCTTTGTTCTCTTCTACATTCCTTATTTTTTTCTCTCTTCCATCTTTTTCCTCCTTTCTTATCTCTACCTCTTTTACCTTCCTTTTTTTCTTTCTTTCTCCTTCCTTCCTTCATTTTTCCATTTTCTTCCTTCTTTCTGCCTATTTTTCTCTCTTTTCCTTTCTCCTTTTGTCTTCCTTCTCCTGTCTCTTCATCTATCTTCTCCCTATTCTTCTCTTTATTCCTTTTTTTTTTAATTCTCCTTTCCTTGTCTTCTCTCTTCTGTTATTTCTTCATCCTTTTTCTGCCTCTTTATTTTCCCTTTTTCTTCTTTTCATTTTCCTTTCCTTCCTTCAGCCTCCTCTTTCTTTTGACTCTATCCAAAGTTCCTTAAAATTTTTTTTCTTGTTAATTTAACGATTTTAATGTAAATTCCTTCACCTCATATCTTTTTTTATTCCTCAAATTATGACCTAAAATCTATTATTCTCTAAACTTTGGTTTATGATAAGAATTTGTGTTTACTCTCATTTGACTGGCATGAATATAAAAATGAAACTTCTTAGAATTGTGCTCTTTTTTTTAATATAATGTATTTAAAATTTTTTGAATTTTTATCTGAGTCTTTGCATTAAAAAATAAAGAAATATCTAAATTAGTATGATACAACAAGCCTTAAATCACCAAACATTTAACCATAAAAAAACCCCTCAAAAAACTTATCATTCAGTCCTTTCATATATTCTACAGGAAACACCAGGACAAAACTTACTTTTACAAACAATAATTTATTCTAATATTATCAATATTTTCTTGGAGGATTTTTTATCTTGAAATATTCTGTCCAATAGGATTGACTTTCTTCTGGATTACTAATACATACACATCATATTGTTTTCATAAACACTACTATGTTGAAATTCTTTCATTTTTCCTTCTTTTCCATTTTCTTATCTCCTCTTTGATTTGACCCTTGCAATATTCTGATAAATTGTAAAGAATTCATTTTACAAACTTGATTTAAAAGTGAATTGGGAAATTTAATCCTTAGTAATTTATTTATTTCAAAAAGAGAAGAAAATACTTTTTAGGCAATTTATTTATTATAAAATTTGCCATAGATTGCCTCTTTGTATCTAATTCCAGAAAACAACTGGAAAATTGCTGTGAAAGTGCACATTTTTGGTTGTATATCATTAGCAGTAAGTAACAAGTAGGTAAATGGAGTTAAATTTTAAACTTATTTCATATTTTCATTTGAATAATTTAAGATTATTTGACAGTGAGTACAACGACAATAATAATAATAATAATAATAATAATAATAATAATAATAAAGATTAATATAAAGAAGTTATTTTTAACTAAGTTTTCTCATTTACTCTCCAAGACTAGTAGTACACAGTTACACTGTGCTACTAGCCTTATGTGTTTAAAACCTATTTTAAACTGCTCATAGTTATGTGCTGGAGGGAAAATATGTATAAACACAAACCTCTGTTTGGAGAGATGTTGCTAGTGTATTGTTAGTTAAGACAAAAATGGCTGGTCAGAATAGATTAAAATAAAATAGGACTTTATTAAGAATGTTCAGAAGAAATGATATAAAGACCAATTAAGGGTTATGGATTATTTCTTTGATAACGAATCGAATGCAGCTTTTAAAAAATGGTTGATAATATTTTGGTTGGCTATTTCACAGATTTGGTAGATGTTAATTCAGGCTGATCTGGTTTATCATATACATAACCATCCTAGCTGAACATAATGTTTGTATAGATATTTGTATAAGATAGGTCAGTCTCTGATAATATTATAGTGGACTTCATTTTTTGAATTGGAGACCATTCTTTACAGTTAGTAAGTGGGTCATTCTTAAATCCTTCATCTGAATTCATGTAGTTGTATTTCTTTAAGTTTTCATAATGTTATGATAATCCAGTTAGGTTTTCCGAGACAGAAAAATTAAATTTTTGAACTTAATTTTGCATATGATTGTACTGAAATCTCATATTTACAAGTAATTTTAGGAAGATTGATGTTAAACCTTCCTAAAATAATAAATGATTATGATATATATCTGCCTCTATTGTCATCACCACCACCACCACCACCACCATCATCATCATATTTTTTTAGCATCAAAAACTTGCCACTACTTAAGGGCTCTTGTCATCTACTTTGTAAGGCTTAGTGTTTTGAGATTATCATTCATTATTTCTGTTCCTACACATTCCTACTATTTGGATTGCTTGGCACTTCTTTGCCTGACTGTCATCCTTCATATACTTCACATATTTGTACTAGCACAATGCCTTTTGTACCCACCATAACTGATTTTACTGTGGCTCATCTAATTCTCTCTTTGCTCATTTGTGTTCCACCATTTTATGCATACTAACATTCCACATTCAGCAGAATCCGCTCTCTTCATTTCTTTCTAGCATTTGCACATTCTTTGCATCTAGTGTATTTATTCTTTCAGTTTTTGTTTCCCAAATCCACTGTCAAGGGCTTTAGTTGGCCCAGGGCTATAGTAGAAGACACTTGCCCAAGGTGCCATGCAGTGGGCCTGGAGTCAAAACCATGTGGATGAGGTAGCAAACCTCTCAACCACACGACTACATGTTCCTGACAATTGTTTATTTGCCTGAGATTATCATTCTTTTTCATGTAGTGGCATTTGCAATTGCTGCTAGATACCAGCTTAATAATCTCTTGAAGCAAAGATAATTTCAATAAATCAAGAATTTAGTATATCTTTCTTTCATTGTTGTTATTCCAGTGCATGCCACTGGCCTCTCTGGCAGTATTTATTCCAGCTTCTAACAACTGCCAGTTCAGCTGCACAGAGACACTGAAAAAGGTGGAATATTTAACTGAAGGCAGTTTTCCAACATGTCTTTGATTATGATATATAAAACCACTTAAAGAACTTGACAAAATTTTAATAATTAAAATTAAAAATCCAATGTAAAATTATACATGATCTAAACTAATGTAAAAACCAATCAGTACATGCAAACAGGTCCAGACAAACATGCATGTGTATGTTTGTTATTATTCTCGAGGCCAGCCTTGATTAAACAGACCTATGATGAGAAGCATTTCAACTAGAATTATCTTGTTTTCAAACATATCCTATCTTGGATTTCATAAACCAACATCTCCTTTTTTAAGACAATACAAATATGAAGTAAGGAACAGTCGGGTGCTGTTTCTTAAGGGTTAAACAACCTTACAAACAACCTATATTGTGTTGGACTTACTGTTAGAATTCAAAAGCCAGTGGCATTACTAGCTATACACTAATATATATATATAATCATTTGTAGAAATACATAGCTCTATCTGGAAGAGAAGCACACTCTAAGATGTGGAGCTCGTGGTTTCTGTTAAATAGCTGACCAGTGCAGCACTTCTACATATTTTATGGAAGCCATGGGTCTTCCATAAATGTGGAACAATTTGTTATATATATATATCACTAATCAGTCCATTATCACTCTTCAGCAATGGCTAGCCACTAAAAACAGTACATTTCTGTCTGTCTATTATTAACTGCATGGACACTTTTAATGACAAAATAAATTAACACTCTTTTGGTGGATTCTTACTTTTTCTCTGATATGACAATATTTGATGAAAGTCATCCACCCTTACATTCTGGACTGTTTTACTCAGCACTTCAACTTCTGCAAGACCATCTTGCAAACCATAAAGTGTGTTCTGTGTATTACAGTACTCAAGCTCTTCCATATCTCAAACTGCAGCAGATATTTTTGTTTCTTTACTAAAATGATCTCTGCTAACTTTGTAGGATCTTTTTTTTTCTCCACTTCTGAAATATGTTGCTTCTGTGAGTAATATTCCTGTTGAGTTTTCCCCACATTTTCTACCTGTTTTGCATCTAACTCTACACTAAACACCATAACACTCCAAGTGCAATAGTATCTCTGCTTGTTTAAAACCAACAAGGCAACCAACCGTAACATTGTTTCTTCCTTTACACTCAAACAATGTTTCTTGGAGCTATTCCTTATCTTTACCAAACTCCTGTCTCTCATTCCCATTACCCATGTAGGGAAACCCCTCTGATCCTGACACCTATTTTCCTATCACTTCCAACATCTCAAAGGTGATAGTGACAATTCTTAATCAATGATCACCAGAATAGTTTTCATAAAGGCGTACTCTGTTATGTCATTCACCAGTGGGCTTCCATGTTTCAGAAATTTGGTGCAAACATTTTGTTGCCCCCAAATTAGCTAAGTTTCAACCTTGTCTGAAACAATCACTTGACAAAACTGTCTGCCATTCATTCTTCTCTTGGATTATTAGCTTCTGATCAGATCTCATTATTATGGTTTGCTGATGGAGTTCTCTCTGATCTACACTTTATCAAAAGAGCTCTCAGGGTTCTAGTTCGTCTTCACACTGGTTACATGAACAGAGATCTCAAAAACATCAACGGCTCAAAGACATAATCACTGCACATATGAAGAAAACATTATCATAGCTCCCCTTCTCCCAATACAAACAGCAAGTTTATATTGTTAATATATATGTTAAATAAGCCTCACCATCACTGATGATGTCTCCTTCATCACAATCTCAACATAGCCAGGACTGTGTCGCAAAGACTGTCCTAACTCCTAATGTTTGTGTACAGTATTGCTTCCATATCTAGGATGGTACTGCTGCTATACATGCAGATGTCTTTGAGCCTGCATCCAAAGCTACTTATCTTATTGATATGAAGCCACTCATCTACACACCCTACAAAAGTGCTATCTCCTTTCTCTAACTTTTCTAATGTTACTGTAGTAGCCCCTGCTCCTTGGTGCTGGGTGATCTTGTGCCACTCCCCTTCAAACAGCTCTAACTCTTTCATCATCCATATTGTGTCCACTCACCCCAGGCTCTGCACTAACCACTATGCCTTATACATTCTTCCTAAATCATTAACTCTATACTTAAATGCCTTCCATTCATAGATACACTCCATATTGCCCTTCTATGGTTTGGTCAGTTTGATTGCGCTGAGCCAAATGTTAACTGTTTCTGTAGAATGAGTTAATGTTTTCAGCTGGGATGCCCTTTTGTATAACTATGATTTCTATCTTGAAGTTCCCCACCTTTTACCAGATATTACTTGATAGTGTATGATATGAGGTTTAAAACAATTATTTGCAAGTTTCTAATATAGAAGTGTAGCTATTCATAGTGTTATATGCTTAGTAGCAGGCATAGTTGCTTTGGTCAGCCCGTGGCTACAGTAGAAAACACTTGTTCAAGGTGCCATGCAGTGGGACTGAACCTGGAACCATGTGGTTGGGAAGCAAGTTTCTTACCACACAACCATGCCTGTGTGGAGACTTTTTTTTGAGCTCCTTTTCTATTGAGAAAGGATTGGGAAAGTGTTCAATGTAGACCCTGAGAGAAGAATAAGACATGGTAAAAGTGACAAGAAGTGAGATCGGTGTGCCTGGATAGAGGGAGTATGCAGCTGAGTAATTCAGAGGAGCTGAGGCTTTTCAGAAAAAGAGACTACAAGTCTGTGAGCTAGTGGTTTTGGCATGTTAGTGAGTCAATTGGCTGAAGGCCTATTTTTTTAATTATTTTTTTGATTTATTCTTGAATATTTGTGTGTGTAGCAACAGCATTGTCTTGGTAACTAATCAAGGCTGAAGTATTTTCTGGCTGTGCAGAGGGAAGAAAATTCATGGAATACATTTTTTATCAAGGATTTATATGTTGTCATGAAAGATTGTCAGAAACTGTGAGGTCCAGCATTTGTAATGATTTTAAAATGTTTGTGTGTTGTAAAGGGATTGGGGTTTAAGACTGTTCTTGGGAGTGGGACACTCAGTGATTTTGTCTTTGTGTTGTTGAAGGCGACTAAATTGTCATGTTCTCATTGAAGAATGTTTTCGAGGTCAGATATTCACGAAGTCTAGTGTGAGGTGTCTAGGCTGCATGTGGATGACAGCTTGTGTGCAGATGGTTAAGAGTAGTATCAGCTACATGAGAGTGTGTGTGTGTGTGTGTGTGTGTGTGTGTGTGTGTGTGTGTGTGTCAAGCTTGAAGTAACAAAAAGTAAGTAAAATGTAGGAGACTAACGGAATTTTGAGGTTGTGTTGGTGAGAATTTTATTTTGCAACCTTTTAGTTTTGGGTTCAGTCCTATTCTTTGATACTTTGAACATGTTTTCTACAGTAGCCTTAAGGTGAAAGTAAAATTTGTTACACACAAACTACAAAAGCACATCGTACACACATACATACACACACTAGGTACATTCTAATAAGCTATTTAAAATATGAATTGATAAGTATTGCCTGAGCTGGAAAAAGGTCTGATCTTTTTTAAAACGGGGGCCATATTTTTCATTAACGAAACACTTTGAAACTTGGAACACTGGTAGAATGTGTCATATAAAACATCTTTTTCTCTTAGTCTTCTTAAAAAAAAAGAAGAAATCCATAAGTTATTCCATGTTAAAGTCGTCGTATTTCTGTAATTTCAACCAATCACTGACGTCCATTCAGCCGATATACATTAAGTGCCGACTACATAAACAAACGATTCTGAAACAATTAACCCTAACCCTAACCTTAGGGTTAGGGTTAAAGCAAATTTAAAATGAAAAAAGCAAATAAAACGAAGGTATGGAGATTAAATACGCTTTACATCGCTTAATCAGCCAAAGGAGTAAATGTAAACAACTGAATACTTGTCAGTGATTGGTTGAAATTATCGAAATAAGACAATTTTTTACATGAAATAAATTCGAATACAAAAATATTTTTCTGTTCTATAACACAAAATAGATAAGTATATGAAGTTTGAAAGTCTTTCCGTACCAAAAACACTATGTAAAACATTAATGAAAAATGTGGCCCCCGTTTTAAAATAGATCCAAAAGGTCTTACATCTACGTGTTATATCTGTGTATGTTGAAGAGAAAAATCATGTTGCATTGTTTCATAAAAAAATGCTACGTCATAATCATCACAATCATTTTAATGTCGGTTTGGCAAAAGAAACCGATAGAATAAGTGCCAGGCTTATAAAAAAAGATGTGTACTAGGTTTGACACATTCAACTAAAAATTCTTCAAGGCTGTTCCCCAGCATGGCTGCAGTCAAATGACTGAAACAAGTAAAAGATAAAAGAAGCTGTTCAGAAAGTACCACAGGCTGCAGTTAGCTCATGATTGGCTTAAAGAGAAAGTTCTTCACACTTGGTTTACACTCTACATGTGTGTGGTGGTGCGATTGTAGAGTGAGGAAGTCTTTGTATACATTTCACAAAACCAGTTTCAATGTAGATTTGGAACCAAAGTGAGCAGCAAATGTAGTCTTTTCAAATGACATCCTACTTACAGAATCATCTTGGCTATGAAATGTCAGGCTGAAATGGTCTGCAAAGCTGGTTGTGATCCTCTTTGTCAGGGACAAAAAGTTCTGTTGCAGTTTTGCAGATGAGAGAGTTTTCAGGCTGATGTTTGTCTTGCAGGCATTGCAGTGGTGACTAAAAATTTCCCATATGATGATGATGATGATGATGGCGGTGGTGGTGGTTGTACATGATTCCCTTCAGGTATAATAGGCAGTGTTCTTCATCTGTACTGCTATAGTAAGACTGTAAGTAATCCTTTTGGGATTTTGTGAGGCATATGAAGGGATTTAACTCTTAGAATGGTATTGGTCACTCAGTTGTTCCCGTTTGAGAGAGGGGGATCAAAATGGTTATGAACAATAGTAAGCATAGAGAGCTGGTTTTAAGTGTCATTTTCATATCTGAGATTGTAATTCTATTCTTTCTTTTATTCTTTTATTCGTTTCAGTCATTTTGACTGCGGCCATGCTGGAGCACCGCCTTTAGTTGAGCAAATTGACCCCAGAACTTATTCTTTGTAAGCCTAATACTTATGTTATCGGTCTCTTATGCTGAACCGCTAAGCTACAGAGACGTAAACACACCAGCATCGATGTCAAGCGATGTTGGGGGGGGGGGGCACAATCATATACACACACATACATATACAACAGGCTTCTTTCAGTTTCCGTCTACCAAATCCACTCACAAGACTTTGGTCGACCTGAGGCTATAGTAGAAGACACTTGCCCAAGGTCCCACACAGTAGGACTGAACCTGGAACCATGTGGTTGGTTAGCAAGCTACTTACCACACAACCACTCCTGCACCTGTAAGGTGAGATTTTAGATAAAATCCACTCACAAGGCTTTGATCAGCCCAAATCCACTCACAAGGCTTTGGTTGGCCCAAGACTATAGTAGAAGACACTTGCTCAAGGTGCCACGCAGTGGGACTGAACCTGGAACCATGTGGTTGGTTAGCAAGCTACTTACCACACAGCCACTTCTGCGCCTGTAAGGTAAGATTTTAGATAAAATTGACTGCTATTTATAGTAAATTGAGTGACCACATCTTTATTGACTTATATAGTCAAAGATGTTTAGAATGCTGGTCTGTCAATCAGTGATATTAGTAAATGAGTATACTGTCTAGTGCAGATTGTTTAGTACGATAAAGAATTTAGTCTTTGTCACCATTAGAAGTATTGGTCATTGTATTGAAATCTTTGGGGATGATACCTTCAGAGAGTTGAATCAACTAAGAAACTGCATTGTGGTCATTCAAAAGCTAGAAATTGCAGTCAAATCTTCCTCAAAACATATCCTATTTCTTTCAAAACCCTAAATGCACCTTAATACTATTTTTACTCCCGAAAGTTGGGTGATCATGATTAGAAAATTTTTTTATAAATCTGCTGAAGCAGAGCTGATCTGGGACTAAACCAGAGCTGATCTGGGACTAAACCATAAAGACATTTGAAAGAAGTGAGATAGGTGAACTAAGATTATTATTTGGAATGTTGAGTGTTAATATTTCATTGTGTGAGTGTGTGTGCATCAGTACCCATAATTTGGCAGAATTGGTAGAACATTGAATAAAATATTCTATGGTTTTTAGCTGTGTACCTTTATGTTATGAATTCCAATCATGTCAAGATCAGCTTTGTCTTTTAGGCGTTTGAAGTTGATAAAAAATAAGTACCAGTTAAATATCAGAATTGGTGCGATTGATTGTTCCCCACCCCCACATACTTGTGGCCTTGTGCCTAAGAAGTCACTATTATTACTCTCTGCAGCCTCCCCAAATTGTGCATCCCTGTTCCCTCATCTTCTCCAATCTTTATAGATGTTGCTTACTTCCTTCTCCCGCTTCCCCATACACTCTTGAAAGCCTCCACTCTCCCCACCAACTTCTACCCCTGCTAGCTGAAGTGCCACTTGGACATCACCACTGTCTGTCTCCTTGGAGATACCTCTAATCCATTCTCTCTCTCTCTCTCTCTCTCTCTCTCTCTCTCTCTCTCTCTCTCTCTCTCTCTCTCTCTCTCTCTCTCTCTCTCTCTCTTAAATGTGAATAGTCATGTAGCTTCTCTCTCCAACCTCATACCTTAATCCTCATCTAACATACGGATGTTGCATCCTTCCTTCCTGAGTTTGTTGTCTTGTGAGCTGCATGGTGACCTCAGTAGTGCCGATAGCATGTAAAAAGCACCTAGTACACACTGTAAAGTGGTTGACATTTGGAAGGGCATCCAACTGTAGAAGCCATGCCAAAACAGACACAGGAGCATGATACAGTCTTTGGACTCCTCGGGTCCTTGTCAAATCATCCAATGGGATATGGACCTCAAATGATAATGATGATGACTTCTATATTCTGCATACCATTAATTTTAGATCAAATTACAAGTCTAGTTTTGGGTTGATTTAATTGATATCTCCCCCTCACAATTTTTTTTTGTAGCCCTGTGCCTCAGTTAAAAATCATTCATATTTTTATTATTAATGGAAATGGAGTAATGGGGCTCAAATATCTAAGCAGTAACCAGTATTTAGTTTCGTACCTTTGTATTCAGGAGTATTTTTGACAGGGGTTGATAAAATAAGCTTGAGCTATGAACTGGAGGATAGATTCACTTGATTGCACCCTACCCACTACAGATTTTACTTTGTGTCTATGCATGAAATAAGATGAAATAAATAAGATTTTCAGTTTTTAAATTAACTATTTTAATAACAAATTGTTAATTTCTGTGGCAGGTAAAAAAAATCCTGTGTTTTACTATTAATTAAAGACTTAATTACAAAAGCAAATCAAAAGGGTTTATGTATGGTATGGTATAAAGAAATATTATTAAAAAAAACATTTGTGATATTACAAAGAAGGGAAAAATTATTGCACTTTATGTATATTTAACTAAAAGTCAAATTCTTTAGTGAAAAAGGATTTTCAGTTGTTGGGCCTCACAGAGAGGATGGCAGGAGACCAAGACTCCTGGCAGTTTGCTGTACTTGAGAAAATAAATCAAGCTAAGTAAAATTGTGGTTGTCCTTATATACTGGTGTGTCCCCTGCATCCCTCTCTTGCTGAGCGATCCTAATCTTGCGAGCTCTTGGGTGCTGGTGCCACGTAAAAAGCACCCAGTATACTCTGCAAATTGGTTGGTGTTAGGAACGGCATCCAACCATAGAAACCATGCCAAAACAGCTGGCCAACTCCTGTCAAACCGTCCAACCCATGCCAACATAGAAAACAGACGTATGATGATGATGTAGTAAAATGCATATGAAATGATATTTTCTATCAGCTTTCAGATTCAGCTCGAATGTAGATTTTTCTGCTTTTGAATATCCAATTTGGTTTCTAGTAAATGGGTTTTTTTCATTGTTCTGTTTTATTTCAGGTGGAATCCTTTTTCTTGGGTCAGGAAATAGAAGACACAGAAGCCCCCATGCTGGAGGCTGCAAAGTTCCTATTACCAGCAGAAAATATCGAAGGAGCAAACTTGCAGACTGTTGATCCCGAAACACATGCTCGCCTTGAAGCTCTCCTAGAAGTTGCAGGTAACAAAATTCGTTAGAAAAAAAAAAAAAAAGTAATCATATATACATACATACGTGTGTGTATGTATATATATATATATATATATATATATATATATATATACACACATATGTTTGTGTATGTAATGTAGTTAGATAATGTGTGTACATACATGTGTGTGTGTGTGTGTGTGTGTCTATATATATATATGTGTGTGTGTGTGTGTGCATGTGTGTATAATATAGTTAGATAATGTGTGTACATATATGTATTTGTATATATGTTTGTGTTTGTGTATATGATATAGATGTATTATGTGTGTACATATACGTATGTATATATATGTTTGTGTGTTCATATATGTTTATGTATGTTTTATATATATATATATTTATATTGTGTATATGTATGTGAATAATATATTACTATTTTTCTTAGAGTAAACATGTTTGAAGTGTCATGTTTTTGTCATGAAGAATTTCTCCTTGAAATAGATACTTTGTATGGTTCTGTCTCAGTTCTTTCCTATTAATCCTAAGCTGCCTTTTGGAATATTATTCCTAGTTTTTTGACATTTTTTTTTCATTTTGGTTATTGCATTTGGAATTATTTTTTTCTGTTCATAACTTTTATTTTTGTTCATTTGAACATTTAACAAGGGGCAACTTCCATGACACCTTCTGTCGATAACTTTCTAATCTACATTGTGGAATTTGATTTTGGATATCTTTATCTTTCTTCTGGTCAAATTCTGTTATTTTTTTTATTGTTTCTATCTTTTACTTGTTTCAATCATTTGGCTGCGGCCATGCTGGGGCACCACGTTGAAGGGTTTTTAATTGAATAAATTGACCCCAGGACTTATTAAAAAAAAAAAAAAGACTTTTTTAAAGCCTGGTACTTCTATTGGTTTCTTTTGCTGAACCGCTGAGTTATGGAGATATAAACATACTAGCACACTGGTTGTCAAGTGCTGGTGGGAGGCAAACACAAAAACACTCACACACACACACGACAGGCAGGCTTCTTTCAGTTTCCATCTACCAAATCCACTCAAAATGTTTTGGTCAGCCTGAGGCTATGGTAAAAGACACTTGCCTAAGGTGCCACGCAGTGGGACTGAACCCAGAACCATGTGGTTAGGAAGCAAATTTCTTACTGCACATCCGCACCTGCTGTGTTTGTTTGTTTTTTTTTAATAATTGTTTTATATTGTACATAAAAAAACGTTTTGTGCTTTTGTTATATTTGCTTATTAATACACATTTGGTTTAGAAACATTAACAAAGATATTTTGCAAACTTTGCACTGGCATTTGGTATAAAAGCTGATATAGGTCACTACACAGAAAAATGAAAGATCATGGGATTTGAGTTTAGTTGCAGCAAATAAGATCCTGATTTGAATCAAAACATTTTATCGTGTTAACGGAATTTAAATTCTTACATTATATTATCTCAGAACCTTTTCTACAAGTATAGCTATATTGATTCATAGAAATTTTTTTTTTTCACCTGTGTATTGACCCTTTGAGCCCTGTCCTCCTGAACCTTATTTGACCATATTACCTGGCTTTCTGAGCAAAATAAGCTGAAAATTGGGTTAGTCGCCTGACTGGCCCTCGTGCCAGTGGCACGTAAAAGCACCCACTACACTGTCGGAGTGGTTGGCATTAGGAAGGGCATCCAGCTGTAGAAAACTTGCCAGATCAGATTGGAGCCTGATGTCGCCTCCTGGTCCACCAGTCCTCAGTTAAATCGTCAAGCACATGCTAGCATGGAAAGCGGACGTTAAGCGACGATGATGATAATGATGATGATGAAAACAAAAATATCAATGTTACTAACAATCTAACAACACAAACATACAACAGAGATGCCTACCTGGCTCCTAGTGCCAATATTCCACCTTGGTATGCCAATTGGTCTAGCATGTTGATCCTCTTTTGACTTGTTAGGTATCTCCACTTTAGCCTGAGTGGTGTGCAGATTAGTCGTTTCAGTGAGATTCTACCAAAATGCTTCATTAAGGAATAGGTCTACAAAACCTTGTGGGGTTGAGTTTTCATTTATGTTTGGTGAAATGTTTCTAGGCCCACAATTAGAGTCATCAAAAGATAAATCAACTGGAGTGTAACTCTTATTCCAATTTACAGGTACAGTGTTAGTTTGAGCAGGTCTCCTATCACCTGAAGGGCCAGGACCATGCCCCTTCTCCTTCTCACTCTAGAATTTGATTCTTCATTACTCACACTAGAGTCCGACTCAATGTCACTGTCAGAAACTGAATCAAGATCACTTGCAGGATATTCTTCATCATTTTCAATATCTAACTCACTTAATTCGTCTAATTGAGTGATCACGTCAGCAGCTGTGAACAGCTGCTTATGTTGTTGTTTTGATTCAAAAATTCCGGGTTCAGGTTGACTTCATTTCATGGTGAAAGAACTTTTAATTTCAACATCAAAATAAGCCACATTCAACTCAGAAAGGCAGCAGACAGGTTGTTTTACCATTCTATAGTCCTGGGGTGAGTGAGCATTCTGATTGGATAAAAATAAATCATTATACTTTAATGCAGATGCACTCCACTAGTAGAGCGGGGCTACAGTATTGAGAAAAATAAGCCATCCACTGATAAACTGGTGTTATGGGCTCATAGGGTTAAGGTGATCAAATAAGGGATTAAATGTCTATGTTGTTACTTAGTTTCAGATGGATTAAGGTAATTAATTGTCATTAATACACTATTTTACTTGCATAATTAGAGACCACTTTTTGTAAAATCATTTGATGAGGGCAGCTTCAATGACCTTTGCAGATCCTTTCACTGTGTGTGTCTGTTGCAGACATGGAGGCAATGTTTTAATGTGAGATGCTAATAAATGTTTTAATGAATATATCAATATACAATTATGTTTAAAAAAGAAAAACTGAGAAAAGTATTTTACATAGAAAAAAAAAAAATCCACATCCAAACCTGCACAAATTATAAATAGAATTGATTAGATTGGAAGGTAATGCAAACTTGGACATAAATAATGTATATTATTAGCGCTGATATTTTCACCTATTGCCAAGTTTTTATCAAGAAGTACTTTTTTCCAACTTGAGCATCTCCTGTTGAATAAATTGCTTTTTTCAAGAAGTTCAAATATTCAGCCAGCTCACTTCCTTGTATAATCAAACTTACATTCAATACATCTAAATAAATGAGTATACCCTGTAACTTTTTTGGGTCATTAGAGTACATCTGAAGACTTAATTTGCATGCGGTGATGATTCAATGGAAGATAAACTGTAGTTTCTTGTTGCCAAACCTATTTAAGTAGATGCTTATTAACTCTGGTTAGTACTGGAAAATACTGGTTTTCATCATTCTGTACCATTAATGTTTTCAATAGCAAACTATATCTCCTTATGGTAACTTTTGTGTCTAGGTAAACTGAGTTTTAATCTCTATGCAATTCTATTTGTCTGCATCTGTTTATGTAGTGATTCTCTCATCACTATCCTGGCAAGTACGGTAAAGATTGTTTCCCTATTGAACTTTCAATAAGACCTCAACATATATGGTGTTCTCTTCAGCTGTCATCATTTTATACTGGCTGTCCATGTTGTTATGATTTAAGTGGGTCATCACAGTCAGTTATATTAAGATCTACAGCTTTTGTAGGTGTCTTGCTTGTATACGTCATTTTTGGCTTGAATTCTATGAGTGGATTTCCTTTCTGTGACATCCACTTTTGTGTGTACTGGGTGCATTTTACAGCACCCACACTTGAGTGCTTGTCATGTTTTTGGCAAGACAAGGCTAAAACATGGTTCCACTCAGCTTTGTTTTCCAAAATAAAATATTGTCATTGATTAATATTGTTTTCCTCACCGCATAACTATTTATAGTAATTTTTTTAATGTACTCTGCATATGTTAACACTGGCTTAAATTTCAAATTCTGAATAACTTAATGGATGTGTGGAATACACCTTAGAATAGCTGATGATGAAATATAAATTGTCAACCTTTTGGTCTGTAGGCTTGCATGCTATTAATTTAGTCTGTTCTAAACATTCAAACAACTCATTCAGTTTTCCTTCTGAAAGACAAATGCATTATATCTTAGAATGCATTCATCTCCCCACTAAGCTAAAGTAAATAATATGACAAACAATTGTACCCATGCATATTCATTGATAAAGCACCTTACGTGCTGAGGTTGAATGAAAGATTCATGTTAAATTTGAGAATGATTTGATATTGATTTGTCAATCAAAATAGCTGAATGGATATTAAAAATAAATAAATGATCTGTTAGAAAAAATATAAAATAAATACTTCATTTGTGGCTGGGGTCCAGCTTCCTGTCAACCAACTATTCTCTTTTTCATCATTAAAATTCATTGAAATGTATTAACAATCAAATGTTTGTTTGTTATAACATTAAGATGGTTGGAAGTTCTTTGTTTTGGTTTATTTATTCATATTTTTGTGCTCAAGGAGGACATTGACCTTAGCAAATGAGTCATCTTGGATAAGATTTAGAAAGTGATATACAACAAACTCAAATAATCAAATCAAGGATTATTCATCTTCATAATGATATGATTTATGATCTGAATATCTGCAATGTGGTCATTAGTCATCAGAGTAATTTTCTTTTCTATTTTCAGTGTTAACTTGGGAAAGCTGGGTATATTTTGTGCTTTATTACTTATTAGTCCACGTTAATGCTGTATTATTTATTATAAATTTGTTAAATTTTTAATATTTCTTGATGAGTCCTCAGTATGCAAATGTGCTGTCTGTCTTGTAGAGTCAGCCATGGTTGTTTGTTTACTGCTTGTGGTCATTTCTCATTTAAGCAATTCAAATGGAGGAAGACAAATGTGTGTCCTGTGTTGTAATCTAGCTATTATTTTATAGCTAAGATATTTACAGACAGACAGACAGATAGTTATTTATTTATTGTTATATATTAATATGATTTGTTAGTATGTAACGTAGTTTTGTTTAGTGTTTTAGGTACTTATATAGTTCGACAGACATAGGCACTCTATTTAGCCAATAGAGAGAAACTAGAAGTAATCCATCATTCATCATCATCATTTAATGTCCTCCTGCCATGCTGGCATGGGTGGCCATCCAACTTTTCCACAACATAACTACAATATATCTGAAAAATGGTACACTACACTTTATTGTTGCAGATTATGCTCAGAACACTTACACAACAAAGAAAAATATAGGTTTCAAATTTTGGCACAAGGCCAGCAATTTGGGGGAGGAGGAGGAAATTGATTACATTGACCCCAGTGCTCAGCTGGTACTTATTTTATTGACTTATCAAAGGAAAATATTGGAAATAGATTTTAAAAAATGTTTGGACATGTGAAATCACAGTTTCTTCCTCAAGCCCTGCCACTTCAAAAACAAAAGCACCTCCAAAGACTCAACAAGGGTACTACAACAACATCCTAAAAACACTACCTCTCTCACTCAGTCCTGATAAACATAAAAACACATACAAATAGCTGCAACATTAATAGCCTCACTGGTTCCAGCCATTGTGGTTGGATGTCTTTTTCTTGGCCAAATATCACCAATAATATATGCAGAAGAGCAGCAACTGTTGCATTCTGATGGAGCATATCGTACCTGCCTTGATGTGATGGTAATCAAAATCTAAGAGTATGGAAATAGATTGGACAGTGGAAAATGTGCAACATGTCCAGACTGTGACATGTCATCATCATCATCATCGTTTTGCGTCCGCTTTCCATGCTAGCATGGGTTGGACGATTTGACTGAGGACTGGTGAACCAGGTGGTTACACCAGGCTCCAATCTGATTTGGCAGAGTTTCTACTGCTGGATGCCCTTCCTAATGCCAACCACTCCGAGAGTGTAGTGGGTGCTCCTATGTGCCACTGGCATGAAGGCCAGTCAGGAGGAATTGGCAACGACCATGCTCGAAATGGTGTATTTTACGTGCCACCTGCACAAGTGCCAGGAAGGTCTGACCGTGAAGAAGAATTTGTGTATCATGCCTTGTTGCTCAACCAATTGTGTGTGTGCTTTAGGACTGCATGAACTGAGATGACCTGAGGTTACAACTTGACAGTGATAAATAACAGATAAATCTCTCTTAAATTGCACCCTACTGTCTTAAAGGAAGGATTTGGACGTAGTGATGCATTAAATGCATGACTAGCTATATCTTTTTCATCTAGGTGTTCTTAGTTATGTATGAGCTGATTCCAGTGTAAAGTTCCCAAATCTTTCATTGTTTCTAGACATTCAGGTAACACCAGTTATGCTTGATGTAAATGTTAGTACTGAAATTTTAATTTTGGCCATTAGAGATAATGCTTACTTTAGTTTCTGACTAATGAATGCTGTATGTATGTTTACTTTAGTATTGGGCTGTGCATTGCTGCTCATGTTAATCACTTTTTTTGTGGGGAATTCTATAGTATATCATTATTATCATATAATACCAACTTTTCCATGCCTGCATGAGTCAAATGGCATCTAGTGAGGTACATATTCTATGGCTGGGTTCCCTTCCTGTTACTATCCCTCATCTATTTCCAAGTAAGGTAATATTTACCCATGGCCAGTCATATTTTTCATGGAAGACTAGAAATAAACATTACTTGTATGATGGTGATGTTTGTTTTCACATATCAAAACAAAGGTACTCACACAGACACACACACACACACATATAATTCTTTATTGCCCACAAGGAGCTAAACATAGAGGAGACAAACAAGGATAGACAAAGGGATTAAGTCGATTACATCGACCCCAGTGCATAACTGGTACTTATTTAATCGACCTCGAAAGGATGAAAGGCAAAGTTGACCTCGACAGAATTTGAACTCAGAACGTAGCGGCAGACGAAATATCGCTAAGCATTTCGCCTGGCGTGCTAGTGATTCTGCCAGCTCACCACCTTATATATGTATGGCTTGCTGCCATACACACACATATATGAAGGGCTTCTTTCAGTTTCTATTTACCAAATCCATACAAAGCTTTACTCCACCTGAGGCTACAGTAGATGGCATTTCCCCAGGGTATTATGCAATGGAATTGAGCCCAAGACCATATGGTTGGAAAGCAAGCTTTCCAACCATACAACTATGCCAGGTGTGTTATTTCCTTATCTGATACTGTTTTGTGTTGTTACTATAGTTGCTCCTAGTTGTAACTACATGCTTAGCCCATGAGAAAGTGCTATGCTTGAAGGACCAAAGCAACACTTTGTAATGAAGTTTATGAATTTCATGTTTGTAACTGAATTTGTAAATCAATTCAATCATAGTTGACTTGGTCATGGATTTATATATTTATTGTTGTCTATAAGAAAGATTTTGTGTTTTCGTCATCTAGATTTGTTAGGCATACAGGACTTTTTTTCCTGTTTTACAAGATTTTTGATACGTTTTTCTTTTTCATTGTTAGTATGCATTTGATTCATTCAACACCATATATGGTTTCTGTATTTTCAACAGGTGCAGTATCTTATTTATTTAAATATATTTCTTGTATTGCTCTGTAGCTTGGTCTATTCGTTTGTTAGAATATGATTAGTGTTTGTTTTATTCAGTGTGCTTTGTTTGTGGAGGAGATTCTAAATGCTCTTCTCAGTAAGGATTTTACCATTGACATTAGGGTATTTAGTAAGCCACTATGATTTTCTTTTTTTTTTTAAACTGATTGATATTTGAATATCAGTGAACAATAGAGTTACTCTGTAAGGTCTGTGTGTTTCTATTTAAAAAAAAAATCTTATTTGATCCTACCCTTGACATTGTATACATCAAAATATCCACAAGTTCACACCATCTTCATTTTAACGTCCACTTTTCCATGCTAGCATGGGTCAGATGACATTTGTTGAAGCAAATTATCTATGGCCATTTGCCTTTCCTGTCACCAACCCATACCTGTTTCCAAATAAGGTAATATTTCCCCATGACCAGACATGTTTTCATGGAAGAGTGCAAATTAGGAACATTGCTTGCATAAGGGTGACACTTGCTTACAATTAACACATGATAACACACCACACATTTTATATATGTGTGTGTG
Source organism: Octopus bimaculoides (assembly GCF_001194135.2). Lineage (NCBI taxonomy): Eukaryota > Metazoa > Mollusca > Cephalopoda > Octopoda > Octopodidae > Octopus > Octopus bimaculoides. The sequence goes on from NC_068985.1 coordinate 23,350,221, forward strand.
TGTGTGCACACGATATGTCCTTGTTGAAGCTCTTTCCCACAGCATAGTCTCCTAATACCCATCCTCTCTCTACTTGTGCCCACTCACTACATTCACTTTCTCCAATCCCTGATCCACTTCACTATGCATGCCTCCCAGTAACTTCGGTGTATGGCCTCCTGCCTCCTCCTTGTCACATCTTTACCATCTTCTCTCTCTGCTCTCTTCACCTGAGGCAGTTATGTTTCTCCTCTAATGCAAGACACCTTTTCTGTTCTTCAATACTTCCCTTCCCTCCATCATCATCATCATCAGTTAAGTCTGTTTTCCATGCTGGCATGGGTTGGACTGTTTAAACAGGAGCTGACGAGCTGGAGGGCTGCACCAGGCTCCAGTCGTCATTCTTTTTTGGCATGGTTTCTATAGCTGGATGTCCTTCCTAATGCCAGCCACTTTATTGAGGGTACTGGTTGTTTTTATATGACAACAGCATGGGTGCTTTTTACCTGGCAATGTGGTATGAGTGCTTCTTATGTGACACTAACATGGGTGCTTTTTATGTTCTGCCAACACAGGTGTTTTTACATGGTGCCAATACAAGTGCCTTTTATGTGGTGCCAGCATGGGTGCTTTTTACATGGCACCAGTGCCTACAGTGTTGCCAAGTGGCTTGCAAGACAAGGACATCTCTGCTGAGAGAAGGAGAGAAACTGAGAGAAGTGGTTGTGTGCCAAGTGAAAGGTTGGAGTATGGTACAGGGTCAGGGAAACTTAACCAGAGTGTCACTAGAAGTGTAAAAAAATGATATTCAAATTACCGAACATCAATTTTGTTATTTAAATAGTTAATCTGATTCTTTGCTGTAATGATAATTCTTTTTTTTATCTCTATGTGAAATAGTTCAGAACAGTGTAGTGTGGAATCTGTTTGTTGGGTTCTCTTCTCTATTGTATGTTTATAGATGCTATTATCCAATGACAAGCTGGATTAGCAAATTTGTATCATTCATTCAGAGGAATCTGTCTATCTTACAGTGAACATCAGAATTGTCTACTAACCATAATCACTGTATTTTTACCATCAACTGCTTTTTTTTTTTCTTTTTCTCTTTGCCTTCACTGAAGCAATTTTATTAACTCACACACCTGTGTTGAATTATGAGCTCTACTCCGAAATTTATTGCTGTAGTATGATTGAAAAGAAAAAAGACAATACCAAAAAGTAATGTTCTTGTTTACTTCCAAAATTAAGCTACACCAAACATGCTCTAGTACTTTGAAGATGACTTTAGGAAGTGAACGTGCTGTAAGCTATAAACCACAACGTTGTAACCAAGTTGGGTAGATGTCAGCATGTAGGATCATCACAAGATTTTTCTCTTTTTACAGGTTTTGAATTATGACCTTGATCAAGGAATTTAACTCTATTTCTGTTACTCTCCTAACTAGGAATAAAGTTATAAAACAAACTTAATGATGGCATGCATCATGTTCTTAGAATTTATTGATGAATGAATCAAGTGAAGTTGAATGTCAATTACATTGAGAATATCTGTGAGGAAGGATCATTAGGAGGTTTATTTTCTCTGAAACTAGTCCTGTTTATCCAGTTTGTTTTATTAACTAGTGTTATTCCCTCCCTCTTCGTATGTATCTCTTGTTTTGGCTCTAAATACAAATCATTAATGTAAGGACATTATAATTGTGTTTTTTTTAATGCATTATGTAATAGAGAGTCTAAATGGTAGTGTCTATAAGAGGACACATAGAACAGGCTTCTTAGAGAGAAACTGTAGGAATGTCACCATTTGTTAGAAATGTTAAACATAATTTAATTATCACTCTTACTTCTATTTTAAGTCACATGACTGTATGATAACTAAAAAATATATCTTCGATATTATATAACTCATAAATGGTGAAGTATTATGCTAACTTTTTACTGCTGCTCACCTTTGCTTCTACTTCTGCTAGAATAATATTTTTTTGTATAAACCTGAATAAGACTGTTTTGATGTGGGATACACATGCCTTGTGTCATGATGCAAGACAACACTCTGCCTTTCATACTTCAGATTCACCGTTAAAGACTGGGCTTTTCATTGTAGTTTATTCATGATAAGCAAAATGGAAACTACTTATGTCAACCAAGACTGAAATCAAGACCTGTATTACCTTTGTTCTCAGTATATTTCTGTACACATGGAACCTGAGGTTACGTGCTTCAGACCAAAAACATTAGCTTGGTACTTTCCATTACCTTTGTCTGAATGCAATTCTTAAGTTTCCGTAGGATGAACTGCATTCCAGATATGCTCATCATCAAGATTTAGGACACTGAAAACATATGTATATATCACCATCATTTAACATCCATTTTTCATGTTGGGATTGGTTGGATGGCTTGACAGGATCTGATGAGCTGCAGAGCTGTATTGGGATATATATATATATATATATATATATAGCTGACATTGGAACCTGCTGCAGCCCTATGGTTTGGCAGATCCTGTGAGGATCTCTGTCTCTCTCTATATATAATGTGTGTGTGTGTTAGTATCTGATATTGAAACCCAATGCAACCCTGCAGCTCATCATATCCTGTCAAACAGTCTAACCCATGCCATTATGGAAAATAAATACCAAATTATACATTTCATGAGTATGTATATATCTGAGGGGCATTGAGTTGATTAAATGAAGTCCACAGGTCATCAATTCATATTTCACTGTAAGCATTTTGATTGTCAAAAGGACATTTTTTTGTTTTAGTTTAGTTTGAAAATAAATGCCAGGTCACTTGAGAAATTAATTTGAAATAGATTAATATCATATTCAAATGGATTTATTAATCAACTATTTATTGCAATAAAAACAGGTTTAGTACCATTTAATTTGTCTGAATCTTCCACAAGATAACTTGATGTGCATTCAATATATTTGCATTGTTATGAGATGTACTGAAACAGTTTTAATGTTGTCAGAAAGGTGTTTCATAATTAGTATTTTATTAAACAATTCATATGTATTTTTGTACCCAATGTTATATCTGACTTTTATCTCTAAATTCAGTGTCTGTTGCAAAGAATTTGATGAATTTGATCTGATTTAAGCAAGGCAGCGAAGAATTAAATGTACTATGTTTACAGGAACGAAAACTCACAAACATGTTAAATATGATGATGAACATATTGTGAACACATGGCATGGATTATTACATGTGGTTACAAAAAAATACAGGTAGATTAGAGAAAACTTGAAATTTAAGTAATTAAAACTGATCTAAAATAAATAGAAGAGAAAGAATCGGCTTGATGAATGGAAGACAGAAGGAATTTATGTATGTTAAATTCATCTTGACTTGGGACAGAAATTTAAAATTAGGAATGATGGAAATACCTCAAATTAGGGTAATTCTAAACTGGAATTTATAGTCAGTTCATTCATATATTGCCAATAATTACATATAAATCAAATTGTTGTAGATGTGTTCTATTTTTTAGGTTATGTGGAAATTTATGTTCAGATGACCTTTTTCTTCTGTGCTTTTTAGTCTTTTACCTTCTACTTAATTGTTACAATGGAGTCTTAAATTTGATGTTCTAAAAGAGGTAAGTTGAAGAATCAAGATTTTTATGAATATTTTCTTTTATTTTTTAAAATCTATTGTATTATAAATTTATTAATATAGTTACAAGAAAAATGTCACAAAAGTGCTTAATAGCAGCAGTTAAGAAAAACATAAATGTAGCTATCATTAAAAATTACGACAAGTAAATTTAGCAAAAAGACAAGTATAAGCTAAAAGATATCTAATACTTGCAAAGGAAAGATCTGTTGAATTTTATCAACTATTTTGTCTCAAAATTTCTTACTGAACCATAAAAAATTTAATTTTAATATTGTTTCCATGTCAACAGATGCTGCATTTGTTGTGACATGAAGTTAAACAGTAGAATGATGTATCTAGATTTTATTACATTAAGAAGTATAGAATATTTTAGAATTTCTAACACATTATGTATGCATTAGCTTCAGTTAATAGTGAGTAATTGGTAGCTTCATAATGTAAAAGTTATATTTTTTTCCTTACCAAATATTTACTTTCCGTAATGGTTCTGAAAACTCATTTAACCAAAATTTGTTCAAGGTTTTTTTTCTGTTTTTAGTTGAACATCTCTTGTTAATTAGTTTGTGACACTCGTGTTCAAGCAGACTTATGGCACAAATGTAAACAACTGAATGTTGAGAGGTGACCAGAGGTGTTAATTCATTACAGTAGTTTTTTTTTCTTTCTGTGCATTACATTTTGGAGCACATTTATTTTCAAAGTGTCTTGCATTTAATTCATTGTTTCACTTACTTTTGTATGCCTAAGACAGTGAGATCAGGTGAGATGTGTAACTGTTATCCTTCAGAAAGTATTACCTGTTGTTGGGTAACTTTTAGCCTTAGCAAACTCATTGAATAGTAAATCTGCAATAGACGAGTAATAGGTAACGGCTTCATTATTGTTGTACCTGTTCTCTTTTTTTCTGTAATTGATTATTTCTTGCATGGCAGTTTTTCACTTGTTCTGACCGTTTGTTATCTCCTTTGTGAGGTTAGCTTTCACTATTTCTTCCTATGTCTTTCTCAGTCTTCCTTTTCCCCCAGATTCCTTCCATTTGGATTGCTTTCTATCATGTTTATGTACAGACATAAACATATGTCTGTACAAGTGCAACTAGTGTTGACTCTTTAATGATTTGTGCTTATGGAAGATAGAAAGTAAAAGTTAGCTGTATAGGCGTTTAAGTTTGGCAGCTATATAGTCCAGGCCGTCATTTTATTAATGAGTCAATGTACCAATGTGTTGGTCAAACCACTTTGTGACATGTATTGAGCATGCTTTTCAATTGAAATGAGTTTCTGGTTGAATCTGGTTGTTAAAGTCCTTTGTATTTGTAGTAAATATAAACTAGAAAATGTTGTTGGTACATTCAATTGACTTGCTCTGATCAAACATGTCCATTGTGCAGATGTAGTTTATTGAAGGAGAATTGGGATAGTCAAATTATAATGTCCTAACAATACTTTTATTCATATTTCGCTATCAACTTTTGTAGGATTAGAGATTAGTTATCAGTTATTCTAATTACCAATACCAAACCACTATAGTGCTTGCATAAGCCTGTCTAACTGATTATTTACTGGATATAATATGCTGTCTTAGAACTATGCTTTTTAGAACATGTATCACTAATATTTACTTGATTGCTTTAATTTCAAAGAATTTGAAAAAGTAGTTTGTTATAATGTTGCTTTTGCTGACTGATAAATTGAATGCTGTATAATTTTTTTTTTCTGTGTTTTCATATTGAAAAGTTTACTTGGTAGCATATTTGATTGTGATTAAAAAAAACTTGTCATATGAAAGGAATCATCTATGAATTTTTTGTAGCTCTATGCACCATGGATTTGCTTGATCAGGGCTGACCTGGGCTAAACAACATCTCTAAATACATACATGTAGTCTGATTTAATGAAAGAAGCATTACACAATTTCACTTGCTAAAATTAGCAGTTGATTCAAACTGAATCTTAGCTAACCTCAGGAAATCCCAGGATATAATGGACAATGTAGTTCCCAGTACATTATGCTTTAAAAACAATGACAGAATGACCTTGGCTGGGAATTTAGTACAATTGAGTAGGTTAACACTAAAAAAAAAAAATCAAATAAGGAAAAATACTCTAAATAAAAAACTTGGACATACACGAGGCATTGTTTATTGAAACAGTGTCAGCTCTTGCCTTTATGGTTACAGGTATAATCATCCCAAACACTTAGCTATGCTACAAAACCCCAGAACACTACAACAGTATCCTTTAAACACTATCCTTCTCTCTCTGTCAAGACAAACATAGCGTACTGTGCACATACACACACAGCTTCAAATCTGTAACCTCACTCGCTTTAATCACTGTGTTAGGATATCCACCAACAACAATTGTTTCTGATATAGACAAATGACGTCGAATCTGGGGAAGGAGTTAGTTGATTAAATCAACTCCAGTACTTGACTGGTACTTTATTTTATTATCAAAAAAATTTTATTGACTGGAGAGATGAAAGATAAAGTTAATCTTTGCAGGATTTAAATTCAGAAGACGGCCAGCTGGCAGAATCGTTAGCACGCTGGGTGAAATGCTTAGCGGTATTTCGTCTATCTTTACGTTCTGAGTTCAGATTCCGCTGAGGTCGACTTTGCCTTTCATCCTTTCGGGGTTGATAAGGTAAGTACCAGTTGCGCACTGGAGTTGATCTAATTGACTGGCCTCCTCTCCCCAAATTTCAGGCCTTGTGCTTATAGTAGAAAGGATTTAAACTCAAAACGTAAAGGACCAGAAGAAATACTGCAAGGCATTTTGTCTGATGCTCGAACAATTCTCCAAGTCCACCAGAGGACATCGACTGTCATGATCTGTGCCTATTTTGTCTATTTCTGTTATAGCTACTTCAAAATTTACTGTTAGCAAAAAACTGTGCAGATAGTGGAGGTGAGCAGAAACATGCTCAAATTGCATTTAGTACTTAGCACAATTCGGTCATGATACGTAAGCAACTACACCCACAGTTTGTTAGGATTTAATTGAAAATGAAATCGCGTTCAAAATTTAATTTAACCGATTACAAAAATGAAATTATGGAACAGTTGCTAATATGTTTAACAAGTTTCTTTTTAGCTGTATTGTGTATTATTGGTTGTCGGTCTTTAATATTTAGAACAAAGTATATTCTTTAATGTAATTATATAATGTAATATAAACTAAAGTGTGTTGCATATGAAGATATGAATAATTATGATAGTGATGATGATGTAGAGAAGTCTCTGTTGCCAAATATTTCATTGTATAATATTTTAATTGGCTCCAGTATATGCTTAAAAAAATCATTTTGTGAAAACCTGCCTACCGATCAGTCACATTTGCTAGTAATATGACAAATGTTAATTGCAAGTTAGTTTAATTTACAGTGGCAAATGACATTTTAAACTTCAAAAGAGAGAAAGAGAACATGTATACCAGATATGGCACCTTTTACTTTGTTTTCTTATGAGATCAAGTACTAGATATGGAAGTGGCAGATTTAATTATGTTAAACATTGTTGTAATATTTTTGTAAGAATTGATAAATTAACTTTCTGTACAGAATTCTGGACTAGAAATATGAAGTATATGAGAGTAATTTCTTCTTCAATGTTAGAAACCAGTGTCTTTCATTGGAACTGATGAGAAATAAATTAATAAAATAAATAAATAAAGGACGAAAGATAATTGAAAATATGCTAATGTGAACAATTATTAATTATGTTAAAGAGAGTGCGACCAAGTAAGTGTTGGAGGTTATAACCACGGAGGTGACTTGATTTTGATTCTGGTTCGAATTACTTCATTTTGCGTCACCTTGGCTGTTTTGGTGCATTTCAAATAACTATTTTTATTGTGGAAAAACAAGTCAATCTCTTAATTGCTTCTAATTTTAACTAGCGGACATATGTATAAGAATGATAGATTTCATTGATTAATATTTGAATTTGATTGACTCTACTTTATAAACGTTTTCAAAATATCTATTCACGAATAGTTGCAAGTAAGTATATTAATTTTTAATTTTGTTTACCGTGATACCAAAAGCAAATTAAAAAATAAAAATAAAATAAAAACTTTACAATAAAAATCCAAACGAAACCGTGAAGGGGAGATAATTCAAAATTATGGGCCTTCATTTAATGTAATTTTCTTTTCTCCATTTCAACTTCCTCACGACGAACTAATTTATTCAGCCTTTTGTGCATCATATGTTCCGGTGCAGACCATCAGTAGTTTTTTTCGGATTCTCTTGTTTCACTTTCAGTTTTGTTATATTTGCTTTGATACAATATATGAGAGTGTATTGGAGCAATGACGGTTGAGTCGAGAGAGTCATATTGGCTGCTTTAAATACACATGATCATCATGATTTTTTTTCAGTATTGTTTTAATTCTCAAGTTAAGCCTTTATATATATATATATATAATTTTCAGTGGCATAATAATAGCTTTTAAATGGTTCGTATGATTACTATGAAATTATATTTTCTTCAAAATAATAAGTGAAAAATTGAATTGCAGTTTTTTTTTTAAATATACGATCAAATTTAAAATATAGTCGATAATTTGCAATGTATCTTTAGTAATTTTTGTTGTTTTATATTTGTGAGATAGTGTGCATGTGTTTCGTATATTAAAAAAAAAATTATGGTATTTTTTAACATATTAATGCGCATCAAAAAAAGAATGCAGCCTTACATCTTTCATTCCGAACTTTGAAATTAAAACAAGAGAAACCAGTATTATACGAATATTTGTAAGGGGAGGTGAATAGTCAACTTATCTCCCCTTGTCATTCATATTGGATAAGGTTTGAACTTAGAGCATTGAAAGAAGAAAGCGCATACTGTAGTAATATTTAGAGTTTGGTACTCTGATTTGACGGCAAACTAAATAAATACATGTGTTCATGGAACAAGCGTTTGCCATCACAACGTGAAAGATATATCTCAGTAAACTGAGATTTAACCCATAAAACGCTGGGATTTGCACTTACATAGCTTGGACTGCTGAGCACATTTTATGAAAATGAGACTACCATGCACACAAAAAACAAAAAACAAAAAAATAGTTAAAATATCTTCTTAGAATATAATGGTGGCAAGTTTTACATCATCTGAAAAGTCATTAGTTGAACTGTTAGTCTTCTTGCATTCGGGGTGGGGTGGGTATCGGAGCGTTTGTGTGACATTAGACCCCAACAAACGCCCATATATTAAATGGCCTGTTGATCTGTGCCTGACGGCCACAATCGTGGTCCGTCGCGCTTTATGTGTTAATTATCGCCTAAAACTTTGCCTACAATGCTACATTCATGTTAGTGTGCATGAGATTCTGTTTAAGATTTAAGCAGTTAAGTTGAATAAGTTTGAGTCAGGTTTTATTGAACTTATTACATCTATTATATTATTCTAAGACATTTAAATAAATAAAAAAAAAACCCCAATTCTATGAAGTATATTTTAGATTTAATTGAAATAGTGTTGTAAAACTTCTGTTAAGTATTTTCAATATCTATGCTATTTACTCCTTGCATTTTATAGATGTGTATTGTTGCTATACAGTTAAAATGTTTACAAAAACAGGGCTTGAAACGTGTGTAAACTTTATAAATGCTACATGCATATTACACCAAATGTACAGATGTCAGGCCCTGTTAAATTTTAAAGATCACATTAAATGTTTAAGATTATATTTACGTTATAGTTTTGCAAATTTCGAGAGAAGTTGATTAGACTGTGGACCCATTTAATAGCCACCTTGATCTTCAGACCTTCTTCAATTAAATAGAAGAGAGTTGATTTAAAGGAGCGCATCACATTAGAGTTTATAAATCCTGGAGAAAGTTCAAAGGACAAGCATCAATTAAGTCAAGATATGTTTGGAAGTAAATGGCTGCCAATTCAGACATTAATATAATCTAAAATATATACAAAATTCTATGGGGCTAACTTTTGGTAGCGTGTGTGTGTGTGTGTCTGTTTTCCTACAGTTTCTTTACAGTAAAAAGATCATTGGAGCAGTGAATCCATACTTCAATGTTGTTAAACACCTATTATTTACAAGCACCGTGTATCCAACTTTTCACATACTGAAAGCAATGGACTGTAATGGTATTGGGGAACATCTTCTATTGTGAATAAAGGGATTTTCTCCTAATATGAAATTTAGGCTATACAATATTTTTGAGGCATGATGTTCTTGTCACTGAAGTCACAAAGTTTTTACTAAATGAAAATCAATAAGATGATTATAAATGGTTGATGTATATTAACTGATAAAGTGTTGTAGGCTGCTGGTTGATTGTAGTTGATGGAGAATAAAGCAGGTTATGAAAAATATTGTCTGGACAGATATTATGCTATAGAACCACCTAGTTTTGAGAAGAGGGAGAAAAAAATGTGGGGTACCTAAAATTCATGAAAAACCAAACCATCCTGACTTTAAAAATCCTTTCCACATAGTTTAAATTCTGATGGTTATAGCTTTCAGAAATAATTCAGTGTATGCTTAATGAATCTCTGCATGTATAATTTGTGATGTAGGTGACATTGTATAACAGACATTTATGTCTACAAGAAATTTAAACCTATTTTGATGTCCAACAAAACTTTTTAATTCATGCTCAAGTTTCAAATTGATTTTACAAATTTTCCTTTTTATTATGTTAATTTCGAGTTATTTGTAACATTGAATATGATTTCTCACAGTCATATTCAATGTTGAATAAATTTGTGGTTTATTATTTAATTTCATTTATATTTATTACTTTTTCTTTAAGTTGACCTCCTGTAAAATCATAAACTGACAAAATATTTTGTTAGTTTAGGTTTACTGTGTCACAATAGCACTAATATTAGTCCTTATAAAGCAATGTTTTTGATTTATGATTTGTAGAAGGATATAAAGTTGTATCCTGAATCTTTATCTGGAACCATGTCATGATTTTAGCTCAACATTGTGGCTAATGAAACACTTGTTAGTTTACATTCTTGATGCTTAAAACTTTGAACTGTATCATCTATAATAAATACAATTCAACAAGGCTCTTAAAGGTTAAGAATCATTGCCAGATTGAACATGTATTGCAATTAATATGATACCAATTCATTACTCAACCTATGACAATGTAGCTGCTTGTTATTTGATTTTGTATAACTTTAGTGATTTGATACACCAAAATGTATTATGAATTATCAGAAATACAACAGTATTTATAAATGTGTTTTGTATTGCTGATAGTTTTATAATTCTCTCTCATAAAATTTAGGTTTGGGGATTTTATTTTTATATCAAATATTGTACATGAGAACATTTTACTTTGTGGAATATTTTCATATCTGTGTAAATGTTGTTTTCACCAAACCTAGGATCCAATATTTTTTTTAGCACACATATTTGAATAATGAGGTTAAGTTTAATATTGCATTAGTTAATTACACAAGCATACAACCTAACACATTTCTCAATGAACCAAACTATGGAGATATCTCATCAGTGAAGAATGAATGTCAAAGAAAAAGGTTCCAAGGACTGAAGCTTGTTTCATTTGCATGTCTTAATTTTTTTTTTTATTATTGGGTTAGAAACCTCATAGATCCCAACTCTTCTTCCTTTCCTAAATAAAATGTCAATCAACTGTGTTAATAGACTTGACCTTTCCACCAAATATAATTCTCTAATTTTTCAGCAGACCATCATAATAAAATGGAATGAAGTATAAGCTCTCTTCAACTGCTCCCTAACCCTCTTCAAATTTCTATTTTTAGGATATTTTTCAAGCTTAAGATCGTTTTCATCAGAATAAAATGTCAGTGATTTAGAAAGCACAATGGATAGAAATATTTATGTGAAAATGGAAATATGTACTTTTAAAAAATTTTCAGCCTATATGTTATGAACTTCTGATAGTGAAGTTGAAATCAGAATATGTTACATGTTGGTGTTTAAATTCTTCCTGAGATTTTGCTATGAATACCACTGTTTTGCATGTTTCTTCTATTTAAGTATCAAAGATCTTAATCTAATATGAAAGATCATTGTTACCAAGTTCAAGAAGGATATTATACAGACAAAAATGGCCAGTTGTCAGAATAAATGTCTTACAGTGTTTTGGTATGTCTCTTTTACAGTCAGTGTACTGAGAGTAATTCATTTGACTATATATCTCCACAAGCAAGACCTCTGTTCCTCTATCATACTTTAGTCTCTTATCACCTTGTATAAAGCCACCTCCCTCAATACTACTACCCTACCAGTTGAAGGGGTCTTGTCTTGCAAGTTAGTTGGTAACCTCACTAGTGCTGGTGCCATGTAAAAGGCATCCAGTACAATTTAAGTGGCTGGCATTAGGAAAGGCATTCAACTAGAAAAAAACCATGTCAAAGCAGACTTTAGAGTTTGGTGCAGTCCTCTGGATTGCCACTCCCTTTTAAATCATTCAGCTTGGAAAACAGATGTTAAATGATGTTGATGATTATATTTCTCACAAGCTTTGGATGTTTTGTTAATGTCAGAAATCTTTAGTAATAGGCAAATGACAGAAACCCCTGAACTGAATTCTTATGAAGCCAAAACCTGATGTGAATTTCTGACTGAAGTTATTTCCATTGACTATTCAGGAAATGTCTGTGTTTGTTAACATTTGCACTTTTGAAAATCGCTGGGCTATGGGCACTGATGTTACTGTCATTTCCTTTGTCAATGGTTACTGGCCTTGTATCTTCAAAGATGTATGGAGTAAGATAAGCAACAGGAAGAGCATCTAGCTGTGAAACAATGTCTGAATAAGATATTCATCTAACCCATACTCGCATAGAGAAACAAACAAAACTGACCAACTTTAATGTTCTCTCTCTTAGATAAAGATGATGCTTTGGCTTTAAAAAATAGGATTTGGCTATAGAAGAAAGATCATGCTTTGTCTCCAATATATTGCTAGTGTTTAATTTATTCATCTCAAGGGGATGAAAAGAAAACCGAACCTTTGAGATGTGAAATTAAAAGCACCGCTTGAAATATAATACTATAAAGCATTTTGCACACCCCATCTTGCTTCTTAACTGTTTTTCTGCATCATTTTAATGCCTCAGGTGTACAGAAGAGGAAGTATGATTGAGAAAATCTGAGTACAATGTGTTTTCTTTATTCCTTTTTAACTACTGGTTATAATTGGTTTTTCCAAACTCTACCCTTTTCTTTCTTTTTTTTTTTTTTGAAATAACATCTCAAGGAAAAGAAACATGCTAAAATGTTTTATATATTTACTTTTTTTAATCACCTCTGTTATAAAACTGTTTACAAATAAAGACGTAATGAAGTGTGAGTAGTAATTTACTGTGTGGGACAAAACTGAAAACTTAAATTGACTATAAAAGATGGTTAGTTCATTTTCTCTCGGGTATTAACTCAAGGTCAGTTGTCATTGGGCGGACCTGTAACTGAAGACATTCTATCCATGACCGTCTCATCTTTGTATATCCTTTTCAAACATAGAAGGATGGACTTAATTTTGTTGCTAGTAAATTGAGTGAACATATACAGTATCCATTTTGATAGACTTTTTCCTCTCATGATTGCTTTGTAAACCTATTTATGTAAAGCCAGGAAGTCAATAGGGCTGTTTGATTATTGAGAGTAAACAAGCAGAAAAAATGGATATTCTAAAATAGCGTTTTAGTTATTTTAATTTTTTAGTACGAACAGGGCAGTATCCATGACTTTGGAAAGTTCCTCCAGGCTGGTTAGATCAATTTATTTTATGTTCAGTGTGTACTTGAGTTGGTCGTTGTAGTTTAACCCCACATCTACATGATTGAACATGCTTATGATGAAAGGTGTTCTAGCTATGTCCATCCTGTCTTTCTCAGATAATGCAGCTAAGATTACATAATCCGCTGTGATCTTCCGTTTTTGGATGATACAGCAGGATTTGATGGAGATTTAACAACTAGTTCGAGCAGGTAAAATTACTATGTAGAAGCTCTGTTTGGGAAAAAAAAAATCATGGGTGGAGAGGGAATTCCACAGAACTGGTGGGTTTGTTTTGTGTAACAGTTTACAAAGGAGGAGAAGCATTAGATGGGTCTGGATAGAGGTGGTAAGCAGCTTGTTTTTTTTCAGACAAGCAGAAACCACTATAGTAGCAGTAGAAAGAGTATAGAGAGAGATGTGTCTTAAAATTTGGTGGTAGATTTCTATTCTTAATTATGTTTCTCAAAGGTAAGTATTTCCAGCTTCTATTAACTCAGACATTGTGAGACAATGTTGTTTTCTTGATATTTTTTTCCATATATTTTGAGAAATGCAATTTTTTTTTCTCATTTATATTAAATACATCTTTCCATCAGCTTTTAAAGTTTTCTGTTATATTATTTTCACTTTTCAATAACTTCCACCTCTGAGACCAGATGATGTCATATTTTAGCAACTTTCATTTGCTCATGTTTATCCAGCCACTTTTCTTTGGGTCATATTTGTTTTACTTCATACTATGTTACTGTTATCCATTGGATAATATTGTCCTCTTTTAGTAATTTTTACTGTTGTATGGTACCTACTTTATGCATTGCTATTTCTTGAGACATATTTTCTGTTCTACATTGTCATCCTTCAGACTATGTTGCTGTCCTGAAATGCTGTGCCCTCCACCTTACTTCAAGCATTATTTAAGTATCTTCCTTCAGATATTGGGGCTGTTCTTCATTGACATTCTTCTGGCATACATGTTTTCCAATATTCTATCTTCTACCAGCCATTGCTGTCTATGTTATACTTGAAAAAAAATTAGCAAAATTCTGTATTCTTGTTTGAAGTCAGTTCAGCTTAAAATACCAGATAGTCTTTTCTAATCTCAGAAATGTATGATGGCCATAACAAAACCTCTTTTTATCATTTTCAAGCATACATTTATCTTCAACTTGAGCTTTACATCTCCTGCAATGGGAAAATGTCCAAAAAACGAAAAGAGAATGTCATTTTTAACTCTTTTAGTGCAGTGTAGTTTTTTGTGGGTATGTGGAATAACTTTTTATGTAATTTAATGAATGTAAGATGTGTCATCATTTAATCCCCGAGGAGCTAAAACTGTTTGATATTTTGCATGAAACTTTGTCACATATAAAAACAGCAAACTGTTGAGCAGTCTGCACATAAGGGAATAACAATATTGAGTCATTCTGGAGTGGGTTATGCACTGAAAGAGTTAAGGTATCTATTCCATATTTTCTTGAAATATTTGCATTTTCCACTTGAACAGATGCTAATTTTGTATAAAAAAAATTTAGTGACTGGAATGATTTGGAACCATAGTATATGAACATGGAAAAGTATTTCCAAATTTTGTCTGTTGATCTAATCTTGTAAATTATTCTCTCATCTCACCCATCACATTTTACATCCACTTCTGTTATGCTTGGATGACTATAATGGTATATGCAGTTGTGATCATTTACAAACTGTTGCAACAATTTTTATATTTTTGTTTCTGCTAGCAGCTATCCAGACAAAAGCTAATATAGTTATGTTCCTTCCTCAAAAGTACAATATTGGATGCCATTTTTGATCAGTGTACTTGTGGCTAGTAGTTTAGCACATTCATCACATCCCTTTGTACCTCCGTAAGCCATTGTGTTGTGTAACCCATTTGGTTTTGGGACAAATATCAATGAATTTCGATTTCACATAATATATCAAGAGCAAGTTAGCTCAGCAGAGTGTAATCCTCTGTAGCCTAGAACCACTGGAGATGTTGAATAGTGCTGCAAGCCAATGGCACACTCATACAATTCAAAGTGCTCCCTCTGTTTAACTCTTAAGCATTTAAACTGGCCATTTCTGGCTCAAATGTTCTGTTTTATGTTCAAACTAGCAAGATCTGATCTCTCACACCTACCCTGCAATATCATATCATTGAAATCTTGAAGCTTTCAGATAATGTATGATAAATTCAAAACATTGTGACAATAATTTGCATGCCAAAGCAGTGAGTTTTGTTTTTAAGCTAAATAGACTGAGCCGTATACTGAGTCTACAAATAGTGCAATACTGAAAACATGATAAAGCTGCCTATTTCTTAGCAAGTTGTCTAATACATTGTTGATTTAGCCATTCACGTACAAAAATTGTCTTGCATACGCTTCTTTCAGTTTCTGTCTCCTAAATACCCTCACAAGTCTTTAATTGGCTCAGGGTTATAGCAGAAGACATTTGCCAAAGGTGCTGCATAGTGGGATTGAACCTAAAGCTACGTGGTTGAGAAGCAAACTTCTTAACCACTCAGCCATGCCTTAGACCTATTTTACTTTCATTAATATTTATAATAATTTTATTGAATGAATGGATAGTGGAAATTTAGTCTTTGATTATGTGTGATCTCTTATTAAAATCTAGGATGCAGGATCAGAAATCTAGTGAAACTGCAATTTTATGTATGTTTCTATATACACACAGGAAGACTGACAATGATTAAATACATGTTAAACAAAGATATAGTATCAAGCTTCAGATTTTATTATTTCACATCTGTACTTATGCACCCACCTTTTTGTTCTGAGTTCTGACTCCACTTTAGTCAATTTTGTAATGCAAACTCATTACTAAGTATCAGATCAGTTGACTAAATGCCCTCCCAAAAAGTATGCCATTCTGTTTGAGGTTGAAGTTATTGCAACTTAATGTAAGGTCTTGGCTGATTTCATTTCACTGGAAAAGAATGAACATTTTTTATCTTTTAGCTGTGACCTTTTTGTAGGACCTCCAAGTCTGATGAGTGAGAAAAAGGAAGGTGTCCCATAACAAGTGACTTAATCCAAATGCTTACAATGAAGAGGATGGTGCCAACTGATAGTGTTAAATTGGATGATGGGTAGACCACAGCAGAATTTGAACCAGAACAAATACAAGACATTCAGTCCCAAATATGTGTTTTTTTTTAATTACCCTAAATTGACTTCTGTGGGATTTGAACTCACTATTTAATGCTCAAACAATTTTACAAATTCGTCACTTGGGAATTGATAGATTTGTAGATGCTACTTTTAGAGCCAGGTTTCTATGGGGCCATCTTAGAGAGCTCGTTAAAAGAAACCATTTATATGGTGTTATATGTAGAAGTATCTTGAATTATTTTTGCTCCTTTTGATTAGTTTGTTTACAGTTTATTCTTGTTTTTATTAGATATAGTTACTTTTTTTTTGTGTGTGTGTTCAGGTTGAAACGAATGTAAATTGATCCTGCTTGAATTTTTATTTATAAAATAAATGTTGCTTAAGTACACTGGAAGTTTTGAGACTAAAAATTCTTTTATCATTTTAATTGTTAAGTAAATAACTTGAGAAATTGCAGGTTTTTACAAACCTGCATCGAGCTTTCGATGCTAGGCGTTACCTTCGTTATTTTTATTAATAAAATTTTTGCGTTAGCGTGACGTGTGAATACTTTTTTAGAATTCAGGAATTTTGTTCCCAGTTCATGGAATTTCCTTCTGGTGGCCAGACTGATATCTCGCTACGATATTTTCGTCATAGGTTTACATCCTTTAAACACAAGTGACGCACTGAAATTTATATATATATATATATATATATACACTCTCGCACACCAATGGTCATGTTTTTCTTTTGTTAATGGAACAGTTGGTTTTGTACGGACATAACTGCAAATAAACTATTGTACTGAGAAGAAACGTACCGAAACTCTTACTACGTATGTAAATGTTATTCTTTTAACATCTCACTGTTAATAGCTGAGCTTGCTAAAGGGGTTTTATACCGACCGATATGTGATCGTTAAATAAGACTGAGTCATAATCCTTGGTTATTGAAGAAATCTCGAATATATTTAGTGGATATTTAGTTGATTTACTTTATCTTTATATGGTCAAAATATTGCCATTAATGCAGATGTTCTGATGCATTATTTGGGAATTAAACATATTCACCCTCTCAAAAAGAAAAAAAGATGGCCATAATCCATAATATTCGCGTATACACACAAAATAAGGACACGATTAGGTGATGCCTCTTGTACGATGTTGTGAAGTAGCTGACATGGCACTAAGTCCCGTCTAGCATCGTCACCATCAAAATATGTTTTATAATTGATGTGTTGGAACAGAAAAATAAAACAAAAATATAATAAAAATGCGAGCTACTAATAATGTGTCGGGAAGTAACTGTCGTAGCTAATAATTTCCATTTCAGATTCATAAATTCATTTCTTTCAAATTGAGTCAAATTATTCTGCAGTCACAAACTTTGGCAAGCAGTACGTGTAAAGCAAGCCTTTTACTTTCCCCACCCCCGAGATTCAAACGCATTGAATCAGGGGAAATAACCCAGAACTGATGCTCTTTAACATTCACTTAAATAAATTTTTGATCGTTTTATTCCATTGACCCTTTCAAAAACCAATACTTACTGCGTATGTTTATTTGAAAATGTTTTTATTTTTCTTTGAAAATGAAAAAGAAGAGTGAAAATTGAAAAAGAGTAAATATTCTGCGTTAAGTCGGACGTTATTCATTTTTACGGCAGTCGTAAATAGGTACATTTCCTGTAATTGCCGCCATATTGCCATGAAACACAAGCGTGACTGTCTGGTAAGACTGGCTGATTTCATTTAGCTCTCAGACATCCTTTATTTTAGATCATTTATTTCTTATCTTCGATTCATATTTGTGAAATTACTTCACATTCATTGTGTCAAGCGCGTTACCTTGTGTTGTCGATTGCTTATTTTTTGGCTCATTTCGCGGATATCTGTCTGTCTGTGTGTGTGTGTGTGTGTGTGTTTAAATGACGTTCTCTCTCAACTCTTTACGTTTAGTCGTGTTATTTTCGCATAGAATTAATTGCATTTGCATTTTTCAAATAGAAATAAATCTGTTAAGCTATTTTTTAAAAAACTTTCAATAATATTTAACCTTGGCCTCTTAGTGGACTCGCACTTGTCCACTATGTTCGATTGGTTGGTACGTGCTCCGCCACCTTCGCTCTGTGTCATTCACTTAATACATGACTATGGTGTCTCAACAATTTTCCTATTTAACAGTTTACATTTGCAACTTTTATCTTTCTTATACACATGCGTCTAAGCTTGTTTTATTTTTCTACAAGTAGATCTCGATTACTCTTCGTTGTCTCTGCAACACTTTTTTTTTTCTATAACGTTTTCATAGAAGTCTTGAGCTGCTCAATGTCGGACATTTACCATCAGTGTGATAACTACTGCCTACAGAAGGTGCGTCCCTTTGTAATTATTCATTAAAACATTTATTATCCTTGTTTTAATGTTTTTTTTCTTACTCATTTGTAAGCTTTCTCATCAGTGTATTTTACCACTGACCTTTCAGTGTATTTGATACTCTTAAGTTTTTTCGTTTTCCTAATTTTCTTACAATGTCTCAATATTATTTGGTCTTTATTTTTAGCTTATATTTTTCGTTTTCATTTTGTTTCTCTTAGAAATTGGATCAAACCTTTTATTGATCTTTTAGTATTTTGTTTCTTTGTGTAAAATTCTAGCTAATTGGTTGTGCATGTGACTTGGGTTTCTGAATTCACTTATGGATATTCTCAAATTAAACGTTGCAGAAACCTTTTCAAAACTAATAATCGGGTATGACATTCGGGTCTGATTTTCTTTCTCTCGATGAGGTTTCATATCTTTAACAGGTTTTCATACGTTTCTTCTAACACTCGTTAAACATTATTGATTAAGTTCGATTATGTTAATCTATTTTTCTTGGTTGATTTCTCTCCCTCTTGTATGCAACCTCTTATGAAAAATAAAAGCAAAAAACGCGAAACAAATAATGCTTGTCTAAAAAGTGGAACTAGCTGTGCATTACCAACCAGCAGCAGCTAATTTCGTCCAACTAATTAAATTCAATATCTACCGATCAGTCGATGTGATCTATCAGTTCGGATATATAGATTTTGCATACTGGTCGTCCTCCCCTTAATTTTTCATTTACAACTCACGATTCTCGAACTTTTTCATTTGTTAAATATTGTAACTTTATGATGCTATTTAAATTCATCACGGCAATTACGTTAGTGGACTTGGCATTTGCCATGATTTTATATAAAATAGTTGTAACTAAACTCTTTAGACTGAGATTTTCTTAGTATCATCCTGTAATTAAGTTTTTAATGTAATCCGTGGAGTTAAATCTTGATGTTTGATTTGGAGTAGACAAACAAACTTCGCTTAGAATATATATACGTGTTGATTCTTTTGATTAGATGTTTGTCTGCTCTTTTTGAGAATGGAGTATTCTCTTTTTTTCTTCTGATAGAAATAAACTGGATTATAGATTAAATTTCACTTTTTTTTTTTTACAACTCCGTCATTTCTTTTCAAAAATATAATCTCATTTTTAATAATTGTTGTTTTTTTGGATACGAATGTTATATTTCTGTGGAGTTATTTACTATGTTTTCTCCCCGAACTTACGCATTATAGCATATTACTCATTAAGTATTGATCGGTGATTAATTTATTACTAACTATTTATTCATGATGGTGAATTTACTTTAGATATGGGCAGCTCAAGTTGATCTTCACATGTAAACTAATAAAACTTATCTAATATTCAGATTAACCATCTTATGTATTTTTAAGGATATATTCACATTGCCAACATTACAGTTTGCTATTTTCTTTCCTCCCAGTTAGAAGTGGTTGAGTAATTGACGTTGTTTATTATGAACGAAAGAATCCCATTCCTTGTAATTGTCTCAGTCTGTTTAAATATTGCGTGAATATAATACGGGAAACTGGAAAGAATTTAGAAAATTTCGTACAAGCGTCTAATTTCGTGATTTACCACACCGTCAGAGAAAAAAAAAATAGATGTAAAATTTCTAGTGGGAGAGCATCTGCTTTATCTCACACCTTGTTAGAAATGGTAAAAAAAAAAAAAAAAAAAAAAAAAAAAGACATTGCATAAGGTAGTCTGTAAAAGACGGAATGATCATGACAAAAATATCTTACCACAGGCCTCACCGATCAGGACTGACCTGGGGCTAAACAGCAACAGATGTAAACATGTTAACGTATTGAGATAGGCATCTTGTTATACAGGTTGTTGCATTCTATTAGTTTGTCAGTGGTTATAAATTTTGAAAAGTACGAAAGTTGTAATTTGTCAAAGAATTCTCTTGGATATCTGAAATGTCTTCATAGTTGTTATTGTCAGTGTTTAAAATTTTTTCTTTTAAATATTGGCATGGAGTTAACAGCCCTTTCTTTATTCTCTGTAACTTATTCTCTTATTCCTTTAAGCTGATTGATCCTGCTATAGATAATCTTGACTGTTAGCTTATGACACTTTCTAACCAACAGATGTTGCCCATTGTTTGTTTTCATAGTGACTATCCTGTAATTTTGGTTTGCTCATTGATCCAGTGATTGAGGGTTCAAACCACGTCACTGACATTACACTTAATACAGACTTGTAATGATGTGCTCTATTTTTTTCATTCATTCTTTCATATTAGGTGGAATTATGCTTTGAAGAGTAGATGAGGCTAAAAAGGATTTTGAAGAATTTGCATTTTTAAAAATCTTAGATTATATAAATGTATTTAAAAATCATATAACTTTCTTTTCAATAAAATTTCAGTTTCAAAAACTTCAAGGCAATATTTTAACCTTCCATAAAAGTTTTCTTTGAGAAGTATAAGTTTATATATTTTAGTAAACTTTTAGATTCTCCATTTCATTTTGATTACTCATTGTATAAAAATAAACCCAGTCACAAACAAAAGGTTTGGAATCAATTTAACAACTGTTTGTTTAAAGTGCCATTAAATGTAATTAGGTTAACAGATTTGATTAAAGCTATAATTATATTTTTAATGTATTTTTCCATGCAGAGATAAGCCAATTTGAACATTTTGTAGAAGGCCTTGTTTGTGTAGCAATGTAAAAACAAATGTTCGGAGTGATCTTTAGGTCTATCATTATCAGAAATTATAGAATACCCTTTTGGGTAGGATTCATATGTATATTCCCAAAAATGTTTTGGAATATATCTTGAATGGAAAATTTATACTTTTGTTTTTCTAATTAGGTGTTTTTTAAATTTCTTTTCAAATTAGTGTTTTTTTTTCTTTTGTGTTTGTTAGTGTGAGCAATTTAAGTAAACTGCTCATAGTCTTTAGATGCACTTAGACTTGGAAAATTAAGGTTTTGGTTCCATTAATCCAGATGTTTGAAGGTTGTGAAATGTGAATGATTTGTCTTTTGACTTTTTTCATAGTGTGATTTATTGTTATATGCCCCTTCTAAATCCAAATACAAAATCATATTGGGATTAAAAGCTATCTTTCATTTAGGTGAACTGAAGCATGTAATTAAGTGGAATGAAGTAATTTGTCAATGCAACAATGAAATAATTAGTTAGGGTCATTAATTATTGAAGATCTGTCCAACCATGCAAGCACAGAAAAATGGATGTAATACTATGCTGATTGATTACACTTAAACTGTTTAATTGGAGTTTATAATAGCTGTTATTTCAAAGGTCTGAGTAGAGCACCTATAGAAGATGAATAATCTGTCTTTCTTTCCTTCTTTCTCATACATGTATATGCATTTAGTAAATGAAGTTAGATTATGATATATAATTCGCATAATTTAGATGCTTTATTTGACCATTCTAGTTCGTATACACAAAACACTAGTATATTTGGTGATATACTGTTTTACAGGTTTTGGTCATTGGAACATGACTATACTGGGACAACACCTTCAAGGGTCTAGCCAATTATATCAAATACAGTGCTTATTTTATTGGACTCTGTTTATTGCACTGTTAAGTTAAAACTGGTATAGACACCCATGCATGCTTAGATATGCTCCACACACATACATACTCACACTCATGAGATTATACCCTCCAGTGGTTTCTTGTTCAAGCTGCCACTGAATTTGAAACTACATGATTGTGAAGTGGACTTCTTTATGACCCTGCTATGTGTGTACTTATGTACATTAATGTTTTAGTGACTCAAGACATTGCTGGAAAGATAAATATAGAATAGGATATAATCTATTAACACTTATTTCAGCAATTCATTAAATCATTTGGATTTACAAAACTGTCTTAACAAAAATGGGATTTCTTATTTAATCTTCCATGTCTTGGCAAATATTTGAAATATTCAGTTGTATGTTCTTGTCTGCAGCATTGAACTGTGTCTCTATATGAAATTTGCTTACAGCCACATTAAATGAATGAGAGAGAGATAAGTAACAATGATAAAATTGCAAGCAGTGGCTGGTAGGCAGGTGCTATAAGGTTTTGACCAGATTTAACTATTAAAATAATGTTAGTGATATTAAGTTTCCTTTTCTTAATGTTTTATATGAAATGCTTAGCAATAAGTTGTATTTTTGTAGTAATTTTGCATAATTAGTATTGTGAAAATAGATTTCACCATATCGTAGACCTTTTTGTAGCAGTTATGTTGAATATTACTGTTGAAATAGTTCAGTGAATAAACCTTGAAATGTCTCTTTGTAAAAATAAGCTATTGAAAATTAAAATAAGTTTGGCTCCTTTCCTCGCCTATTTGCTAAAAAATAAGAGACATGACTCTATCCTTCATTGTTGTCACCTTATGTTAATGTTGTAAATGACATCACAGTCAAGAGATCTATACCTCATTACAGGAGTTGTCCCTTTGCCAATGAAAGTTTGGTGCTCTTGCTGTAACAAATTGTTATTTAAGTGAGTATGTGCACATTCTTCACTCTCCATATGGCATTTTACATTTGGAGAGTAATGGTCATCACTGTTGTTTTGTCATTTCTTGAATATTTGTATGGATGAAATGATTTTATTTATTTGTAGTATTACCAAAACTGTTTTATGCTTATTTTTAGTTCTACTCATTGTTTATTTCTTCTCTTTTCCAAGATATAAATTTTAAGCATTTTCTCTTTTTTTTTTGTTAAATAATCTGACCGTGGTGTTTTGCTTGTTATTTTGAGAGTCTGTGGTCGTCATTGGCTGCTATTGTATTTAAGTCCAAGTTCAGTTCAGGGTATTTGTAGTAGATAGATATTTCAGAATTATGCTTTATTGTTGTTGTGGCTACAATTGTTTGTTTTTAGGGTGTTGGAAGTTGGGTCTGTTTTGAAAATTAGTTTATATGTATCTGTCCTTGCAATTTAGAAGTTTAATTTGATTATTATCTGAGGCAGATATGATTCTAAAAGTATTTAACTATTTGATAAACATTTGATAAATAAATATTCATGTGATACAGTATTTTTAAAAAGATAAATGTTTAATAATGATTTATTGCACATGCAAACATACATGCACACATGCTTGCATTACAGTTTTGCTTCTTTCAAAAGTGAATTACATTTTCATTGGTTAATATGTTTTTAAGGTTATGTTCATTAGCAAATAACATTACATGTCTTGAAGACTTAATTGAATGAAGTTTTCATTAATGAAATTGATATTTTGGTATAAATAGTAAATTTTAGCTATAGATGTGATCATCATCATCATCATTTAACATCTTCCTTCCATGCTGGCATGGATTGGATGGCTTGACTGGAACTGGTAAGCCAGAGAACTGCACCAGGTTCCAGTCTGAATTTGCCTTGGTTTCTATGGTGAAACACCCTTCCTAATGCCAACCACTCTGAGTGTGTGGTGGGTACCTTGTATGTGTCGCTGGTCTCAGCCACAACTACAATTTCACTTGGTTTGATGAGTTTTCTCAAGCACAGCAAATTGCCAAAGGCCATGATCACTTGTCATCCCTTCTGTGAGACCCCTCATTCGAATATCATGTTTCACCATCTCATTCCGTGTCTTCCTGGGTCTACCTCTTCCACAGGTTCCCTCCGCAGAGATCAACACTTTACGCAACTGTCTTCATCCAAATGCATCACATGACCATACCAGTGTATTCATCTCTCTTGCACACCACATCTGATGCCTCTTATGCCCAATTTTTCTCTCAAGACACTTATACTCTGTCGTACATGAACACTGATGAACCTCATACAGCTCTCCAGCTTGCCAACTCTGGTCAAACCTCAAACTCATTCCAACATGGAAAACAGATGTTGATGATGATACACACACACACACACACACACACACACACACACACGTACATCAGTAATGACAGTGAATCCTTGAAAAAAAAAAAATAGTGGAAGTGTCAAGGGCATAGTTTTCTTATTCATCCCATTTTAATTTACAGAAGAATCTAAAAAATATTTTTCCTTTAGCACTTATCCTTATTTTAATTTTTTCTTTAAATATCAGCCACTACTTTGCTTCACTTGGTTATAAGAACGCTTTGGCTAGCTTTATCTCTCATTATTCATTAGATATTTGGGTTTAAAATGAAAACAAGGTGATTTGACTATTATAAACAAAATATGACTGGATTATGTTTCAGTTAAGTAGGTTTTTTTGCCCCCATGACTAATAATCTGACTTTTTTTTAAAATTTGAGCTAAATATGGGCATCTCTTTTATTCTTTACTAGGTTTTGTATGTGTTTGTGTACCCTCCCCAACCTGCTTACCTAGGTACATTGAAGAAAAAAATACAATTTAAAAATTTGAATTTGGACAGTTTTGGCTTGACATATCTATTACTTGGTTCTTTCATTGACGAACTTCTGTTTTATATCTGTAATATGGATTCTTTTTTTTTTTAAATCTGAAACAAAACACAGTTTCATTAGTGTTTATATTAAAATAACTGATATTAGGAAGGACATTCAATCCTAGACTTTCTACCTTTGTCATAAATATCTTGCTGCACAAAACAGAACAATACTCCTAAAAATCAGATTTAACCTAATTTGTTCCAGTGTGGTGCACTTGAATCATATTCAACTTGGAGAATTAGTCCAAAACATAAATTAATTTCATACCATGATTCGATTATATCAATATTTCAATTTCTTTTCTACACTGTTCTTTAGGCAAATTTCTTCTACCATAGCTGTGGTTTGATCACTATCTAGTGAGTGGAATTTGATATGTGGAAGCCCGTTGTATATATTAAATGTAACTTTGGCTGGTAAACTTTGTTGTAAAACTGATGCTCTTAAAACAAAGTTCTTTGCAAGAATGAAGGCCTTTGCACCAAGTTATTGGCACTTCCCTGTTACTCTCTCTGTTAGAAAGGCAGTGAACCATTGATTGTCCCATTGGAAACCTCTAACCAACAATGCTGGAGTTCATAAATTGTGATATAAATTCTAAAAAGAAATTTTATGTACGAAATCCATTTAACTTGAACTACTTTGACATATATTTGAAAGCTGTTGAAGTTTTAATTTTCATTATCCACATTGAGAAAATGGTTACTGAAAATGGAACAAGGAATGAAATTTTTTGCTGTTAAACATTCTGAAAATCAGTTTGAGACAGTAAAAATGTAACAGGACCATTAATGTGACTTAAACCCAGACCACTTCATAACTGACTGCATTACTTATTACACACTAGAATGCTTGTCATTCTATCTGCTAATTAAATATTATAATTTGTTATTGCTATTTTGTATTATCTTTCTCTCTAAATCTCACTTGGCACAAGCTTTTCTATTAATGTCAAGCATAAGAAGATATCCTAGCATGGTTGATGATTGTATTGAAAATCAACAAGTCAAATTATAAATAAACTTCCGATGATATCAAACATTTGATAAGTGACTCAAATCCCATCAGATGAGCCTGTTTCTTTTTCTGTCTCAATTTGATACTTATATCTAATATATTCTTTGAAATCTTAAAATTTAATTGATGAATTGAATTTTATTTATGGAGAGAAAAAAAAAAATCTGAAAATCTCTTTACAATATAGTAGCATTGAATTTGCTTATTCTGTATATTTTGTGCCAGCCCTTATTCTATCATAACCTGAATCACTTATATTAGTAGTACTCTAGCAGATTTTGTGAGTAATTCTATTAACAAGGACTCTAATTTTTTTTTTTTTTTTACTCTATTACTCTAAATTTCCCTACTATTTTACACACACACACACGCACTTTTCATCATTATTCCCCAGTGTCTTTGTGAACCCTTACTGGTTAATAGACATTGTTATTATTTCTTGAAAAATTTTCTGTTAATTAGTTCAACTTCTTTATAAAGTAGGTGGCTGATGGTCTGAAACTGATTTTGAACCATTTGGATATGCATAAGAAACTATAGCCATGTTCAGCTTAGAGAATCAGACTAAGGTGTAATATTGAATTAAATGTATAATTTCATACACTAATTCAATTCTATCAACATTTCAATGACTTTTTAGTTCTTTACCATAGCACCTAATAACACTTATGGGCAAACTTCAGGTTTTCTGAATGTCACATCAATGAAAAAAATGACCTTGAATTCCTTTTTAGTAGAGTGGCCCACCTATGAGCCTCGTCTCATGTGGCCCACTTCTTGATAAAAGGTATTTCCAAAATGTATTCTGTAGCATATTTTCACAACCTGTCACTTTTTTCCTAATTTTGTATCCCGATCGTCTTCCTACAGTGATTGTTGTGGGAAGACTTTATGGATACTAATAAAGGGCATCTGTTTGATAAAAGCAAGTATGTGTGTGTATTGGAAATGTTATCCATTCGGCTTGTAAAATGCATTTAAGAAAAATGGTTTTCAGTTTAATTTTGAAGTGGTTTTTCATTAAATTTAGGAAATTTTGTTTTTTTATCTACACCTCATTTTTGGAAGCTCTAAAGAATATTTGACTAGTTTATATGAAAATATTAAACCACACATGCAAATCATGTATGTAAAACAGTTTAAATTTTCAAATATTTTAGGATAATGATAATTGTAACAAAAAAAAAAAAAA
>NC_068985.1:23377730-23388361 GCF_001194135.2 Octopus bimaculoides
AAAGATTTTCCTTTCAACTTTCAGTGAATTTCATCTTAGAGCAATTTTTTTTTTTTTCGTTTTGCAGAATTCCAGATTTATAAGCATTAATGCTATTTTAAAAAACAGTATTCAGTTAATATTCAACTCCTTTGTTCACTTTATATAATTTGTTATATGTTATTTGTTCGGATTCTGCTGGGGTCTATGAAAACTGTATTAAGAATTTTTTCTATACCTAGTATTGATTAAAAGTCTTAAGAGTCTCACACTATTTCTATTATCATTTTCTTTATTAATGAGAGTCACTGGTTTAGAATAATAAATAATGAACTTACTGACTGGTTGGTATTTTTCATTTTAATTTTCTTGTTCTTCTAATGAGTATTGCAAATCATCAGGTTAATTTACAAAATTTCATTGCTTCCTCATAAATCATCATATTTATTTATGTGCATTTTTTTAAAAATTCAATTAAAAAAAAAAAACTTTTGATTCTGTATTATAGGAATTGGGAAACTGTCCACTTCTGATGGAAAAGTTCTAACTGACCCTGATGTTTTAAAAAAGCTGACTTCTTCTGTTAGTTGTGCACTTGATGAAGCAGCGGCTGCACTTCATAGAATGAAAGCTGAACAGCCAGGCGAGTCGACAAGTGAAGAAGGGTAAAGTTTTGGTTTTATTGTTTTAGATAAAGATTTAATTGAATATGTATGTGTGTGAGTGTGTTTATGTATTGGTGGTCTAGTCTAGTGTAGGTCTACCTTTGGGCAGATCCTTGCATGTGAACCTTCTCCAGCACTCCCTATATGACGTGGGAGAGCATGTATTCTTCCCTGCCATGGTTAAGTAGATTACTGGAACCTTGGCTACCATAACTAGATTTATGATGAATACTGGAGTGGTTTCCCATTGCCTTCTCTAGGCAGGTGGGATTTGAACTCAGAATGTAAATACTATAATGCATCTCTTTTGACACACCAGTGATTCTGCCGTTCACCCACCTTAAGAGCAAAGTGTTTTGCTCAAGAAGACCACGCACTATTGGTCTTGGAATCAAACCCGTTTATCTAGTGATGGTGTGTGCAACACCCTAACCTGTAGGCTATATGCCTTGGTGGTATATTAGCATAAGTAGAGCATCAGAGAATGTCTTCTGTCTTTCTGGTTCAGTTTTACCATAGTTGACTACTTTTCATATCTCAAAAAATAATATGCTCCTTAATATATTGTGACTTGGGTCCAAAATGACATTGTTATTAAATACCAATAAATGAGAGAGCTGTATTAAGATCAATAAATTAAAGCTATTATTATAATTGTGTACTTAGGCGTAATAGTTGAGAAAACTCTAGGTAGGAATTTTCAGATAATAATACTAAAGTACTGACATGTCTGATTCAAGTTGGAAAAATTCCATCTACTGTGGTAAGTTAATTTCTTCTGTGGAATTTTGACCATTGTACAGATGTGAGTGAACATTTGGTTTATAAATTTGGGTTAGTGATTATATACGATAAACTGCTATGTCTATGCAAAATTGAGCATCACTGCATTATAATACTGAAAATAATGAGAATGTATACTTGTTGAATTGTATGTTTTAAAAATTATTTACAATTTAAAGAAACATAGTCCAACCCATGCTAGCATGGAAGGCGGACGTTAAACGATGATGATGATAGTAGTTTTGTTGCTAATACTGAAGGGATTGACAATGCAATTCTTTATTTGTGTGACATAAAAATGATACATAAAAAGAAATTTAGAGAATTGTTAGAGATAGAACATGTGAGAAAATTGATTTATGCAAGATGTATGTGTATTGAATAATTTTAGATTCTGAACCCTCTGCTTAAAAGCAGATTTTTTTAAATTTAGATTTTTAACTTTCATGCATTCTAACTTTGTAGTTAAGAAATTTGATTTGAATCAAGTGATTCCAAATCAGTCTCTCTGCATGACACTTTTGGTGTCGCCTACCATAATTTTGGGTTAGCCCTAAGCCTTGTGCATACAACTAGTTTTTAAAGAGAAATTGTGGATGCCCTTCTGGGTGGATTCTACATTTTTGGACAGTAAACTTAATCTATTGTCCAGTTTAACTGCATCACTATCTGCTCCCTTAGTTGGTTTCTTACAAGCAGTTAACCTAGTCTGAAGTTCACTCAAGTTGTGTTGCTTTCTCATGAATTTTGGGGCTTCTCCTGCTGTCAATCTTAGAAGCCCTGCAAATGGTCATGGGCACTGCTTTTCCTCAGTCTATAGAACACACCAACAAAATAGCACAACATTTTAGAGATGACCATTGCTTACAGAAAGGTAATATTTGGTATTGACATTTCTGATAGATTTTATCTAAAATTTGGACTCAGAATGTAAATACATTAAAAAATGGTTCTTTTACTCTAAAAGAAACCAAGCATATTTTAGTTAAATGATCTAATTTTGTAAATTAAGTTATATATTAAACACCCAGATGATTTTATGTAAGAAAATGTCATGTAAATGTATTAGTATAGAATCTGCCATTGTCCATTTTGTTTTTCCAAAATATTTTGTAAACAGCTGATGAGATCTGAAACCTGCTTCTCTTGGTTACTTACTGAACAACATAGTCATTTATTTTTTTACTCACAAGCTTTGGTTTACAAATGTTTGATTTTTACATATTGCAAAACTTTGAACTGATCAATATTTTTTAGCTTTATGTTGTACTGATATTTGAACTATGATTCTTGCTTGATAAAATATGCAAACTTTTGTCAGGTTGGTACAAGCCAATTCTTTTACTCTTGTTGAGTTGACTGCCTCAAGGCTGATACGTTGAGAAGATTGTAGTTAAACTGTATAGAACTTCAACAAGGGCACATTTTTAATAGAGTTGATAGAGTTGACTACCTCATTAGCAAGTTGATTCAAGTTTTAAATTTTTCTGTCTATTTCATTTTTGATATACACTATGTTAATTCTTCTTTCTAAACGTCTAGTTTTATCTTGATCACTAAAATTCTTTGGTATGGGTGGTGACTCATAAGTGTTTTTTGAATGTTTGGATGTTATTTATATTTCTTATATAAATAAAATTTTAAAAATGTTAATATAAATATTTGCTTGTAGAGAATATAGAGGTTGAAGACTTATATTATCCAAAATAAAAGTAAATTTATGTATTCCTAAGCCTAGCAACACAAATGTCTAGTGCTTATCTGATTTTTAGCATGTTAAACATGAGTATTAGGGTTATTTTGTGAAATGATGCTTCAGTGAGGTGTATTATTGTGTTAAGTAAAAATGTTCTAGTGTTGCTCTGGTCAATTTTTCATGTAGTGAGTAGATTTTTAAGCATAACTAAACATGTTGGAGATTTTTGCTTAGCTGTTTAATGATTCTGTGATGTACTAACAGGTTCTTTGATGGAATGTGACAATGTTTTAAAACTGCTTAGGAAAATTAGCAGTTTGTGATTTAAAGCTGCCATGTGTCTTGGTGATGTTGGCAGTTCTTGTAGTGCAACTGTTGGCTGTTTGCTGTAGCATTAATGGTTGTGTTAATGTTGCTGCTAAAAAGTGAATCTAAAGTGTTCAAAAATTAAAATATTTGGTGGTTGGTTGCCATATATATATATATATATATATATATATATATATATATATATATTGATTTAGCATTAATGTAGTATACAAGAAATGTTAATTTGGGGAGTTCATTTCTCTCTTATTCTATGCAAATGAAGATCTTTGAGTACAATACTCACTAAACTTGGCAGTTACACAGGTAATTTAGAGTGCTGAACCTCATCATATTGTGGAGCTAGGTGAACTAGATTAATGTTGAACATTACACAAATTATCCAGATTTTAAGTTAATATATGTGTATATATATAGTTATCTTTAAAAGATTTTGTGTTAAAACTGCAGATCTTACCCAGAATATTGACAGATTATTGGACACTGGTGATTTTACATGATTTAGCCTCTTCAGTAATCAACACTCCTGGATAGAATTAAGTCAAAAATCTTTGTTCTGATATAGAAATCAACAAACTGATTTGTGAAAAAGTTAGTTGGCCTGGAACAAAGATTTTGACTTATCTCAGAATGTCGAGTTTTTTAATCACTGAGGAGACCAAATTAAGTTGAAACTCTGGTGTCTGGCAATCTGCTGACAACATTTTGAATGAGCTCTGTTCTTTTAACACATTGTTTTTATTTGAAATTGCTCTGAGACAAAATATTACAGCTAGCACTGTTCTACATTTGTAATATACATGTTATATACGTTGTTATTTTTATCTAGTGCTATTCCAAGTATTTATTGATTTAATTTTTGCTTGGTCACCTTTTACACAAATCAGTAAATGCCTGGTATGCTGATTTCTGTATAGGGCTGAAGGTTTTGGTTTAGCCCAGAATGTCTGAAAGTGTTTTGTCACTGAGGATACTAAATCAAGTCATGAAACCAGTGTCCGACTATTTGCTGCCAATGTTCTGTGCAAGCTGTGTGATTTTAATATAGAAAGTCTCTTAATAGAAATTTTCTGAAACAATATATAACAGCTAGCACTCTTCTACATTTGTGTCTCTGTATAATAATAGCAGGTATAAATGTTGATTGATAAGTTGGTTGATTTCACTAATCAGGCTTCACATTGCATAGAGAGGGGGAGAGAGTTAACATAAAGAAGTGCAGGATAAGGCTTATACTAGGCTTGATGGCAGGCAATGAGTAAAATGCACATATGCACACGCACACACATGCACAGTTTGAGCATTTTGTTTTATTTGGAAATTATTCATTTCATCATTTTGTATTAGCATCAAGAAATTTTATAAAAGTTAAATAGTAATTATTGTATGTATGCCATATTTTCTGATATTACCTAAAGTAGCTGCTATACATATTGCTCTTTCATTCGTTATTTACTTTGTTGACCATGAATCTTTTGGAGACACCTATTAGGAATACAAACCGAGTTCAGTTAATATCCTTACAAAGGGATTGTAGCACTGCTTTTAATGCAGTATTATCTAATGTGTGTTTGTATGTGTAGGAATATGCATTTAAGAAATGTTTATGCCAAATGGTAGTCAGCATATATTGTCTGTATAAACACTATATTTTTTGTTCTTGAGCCAATCCTGAAATCACATTGTTGTGATTGAATAATTAACAAAATTAGGCATTGAGATTATAGATTAATGACCATAAGTTCAAATTTTAATACAGTCATTGTGTTGTATTCACTGAGCATAAGATGGGCTTGCTTCAGTTTCTGATTCTATATCACAATTAATCGAATAATATTTATGTGAAGAGACAATTGCTTCACGCAACAAATACAACGAACCACATGATTTATGTAAAGCTTCACTATTAGATTATAATTACAGCATGCATCTCCTGTATCTCAACCATTCTACATTTTAGCTGAAGTTAGTAAATTATTGAAACAACATAAAATGAATACTTACAATTTTGTAAAATATTTTTCCTTTTTTATTCAGTTAATTTCAGTTATTCTAGTGTGAGTATATTGTATATATATTTAGTTGCTTTTTTTTTTTTTTATCTATTTACTTACTAATAAATTCAGCTTTTGCTTGTAACTTGTTGGTAGCTAGCAGTATAAATGTATTTTGAATAGTAATGTTCTTCAATAATTAATAGAAATTTTTTTGCAGCTCTCGATCTTTAGCGGAAGCATGCAGTGATGGCGATGTGTCTGCAGTAAGAAAGATGTTACAAGAAGGTAGCAGTGTTCATGAGACGACGGAAGAGGGGGAGAGTTTGTTATCCCTTGCATGCTCAGCAGGCTACTATGAACTGGCTCAGGTTAGTTCAGGATTGTTTATTTCTATTTGTATTTCCAAAACTGAAACAGTAAAAAAAAATTTGGGTGGTGGGGTGGTCTAGTTTCTGTATTTTTCATGTTAGCATGGGTGGATAGCTTTTGCATGATTGGGACATAAGGACATTAGTATATTGTTAAAACAATCCTCCCACAATCAGAAACATTAATGTCACCTATTAAAAAAATAAAAATCACTGGCGAGAAACTTACATATCTTGCCTGGTGCCACAATACAATAGCTTTAGTATGAACTGAACTCAGAAGCATCAGCCAAGTTTTCTGGTACTTTATCAAGACCTCACTATCTTTAAAACAAAGCAGTTCCCTTATAGACATGGACATGCTTGCTGCAGTTCCACTTTGGTCTTTGCACATGCTTATTTTGTAAAGTGTCTTTTTTGAGCCTACTCTACTCATCCTGTATAAACACAATCACGTGGGAGTTTTTCGGGGTCACTTAAGCCTAACAAACTGATTATCCCAAATAATATCAGATACCAACCTATGTTTCCCAGATATCTTCTAATTTGTTTGTTAGGAAATTATTAGTTATGAAATGTGCAAAAGTATTTCCTATTCACATAAAAAGCATTCTTTCGAGCTATCAGTTATAAGAGGATGTTAAATGATGATGATGATGATAATGATAATTGTTTGTCCCTTGGTGTTCAGCACTCATTCTTTTTGCTCATTATTGTGTGTGTCTATATATATACATACATACATACATACATACACATATATACATATATGTATGTAATGAAGGAGAGGTACAGGTATACCTAATCCTCAGTGTTTCATTGTCCACTTTTCCATGCTTGCATGGGTCAGATAGAATTTTGTTGAGGCAGATTTTTTAATGGCTGAGTGCCCTTTCTTTCACCAGTGGCCAGACATGCTTTTCATGGAAAGTTGGAAATGAATGATATATGATGATGTTGTTCATTTAGAATCATCAAGTATGTCATAAGAAGGACATATATATGCATGCATGCATGCATGCATAGTAGGCTTCTTTCAGTTTCTGTTTCTCAAAACCATTCAATGTCTTGTGTTATTAAGTCTGAGCATTGTTTCTCTACCTTCTCTTTTCAACTTATATGGGACAATAAGAGCTATATAGAACTTGCAAAGAAGCTAATTTGATTGTTACTTTTATTTAAAAAAAAAGCACATTAAATGTTTTTATTTATAAATAGCTGGTTTGAAAATTCCACTCTGTACATATAGATCCTATATGATTTGGAAGTGTCTTGGATATTTCTAATTAGCTTTTTATTGATTTTTCTTTATAGGTTTTGTTGGTTATGAAAGCAAATGTTGAAGACAGAGGCATCAAGGGTGACTGTACTCCATTAATGGAAGCTTCTAGTGGAGGTTTTGTCGACATTGCCAAACTATTAATTACTCACGGAGCTGATGTGAATGCACAGTCTTCAGCTGGTAACATATTTTTTTTTTATTTTATTATTTAGTAAATAATTTATGGAATTTCTTCTTGTTGTCTTTTATGATTATACTGCATTAGTATATGATGAAATAATTCCTTGAAAGCTATTTTAATTGCATAATTACTTTTCAAGTATCTTATATACTTCAATATTGATACACACACTCACACACTATGCATTCCAGTTTTTTTATTTGTTGAAGCTCATTGTTAAACATAGTTATAAACAAAAATTAAACCCTACCAAGTATTTTTGTTAAAATTGACTGTTTTAGAATTAGACTTGCTCTTTTACAAAACAAACTTTTAGATAAAGAATATTCCGAGAATGTATGAGAATACTCAATAGCTGTTAAACTAGGTTATTATTTCTTAGTCCACAAGTAGCTTCTGGTCTTTATTGTTATATATAAAGAGGCTTTGGAGATGTTTCTTTTCTTGAAAGTTTTCTCTGGATTTTCCTTATTTTCTATTTTGTAATTTTGAGTTTGTTTTCTGTGTATTTGTATTATTATTTCATAAATGTTATGTAACACATCCAAAGGCTTAACTGTATATATAGTTAGCAAAATGAATAGAATGAAATGTATTTACAGTATGACAGTAGTTAAATTAACCTTTTACTGACTGGTTGGGACTTTGAAGCACAACATTTGCCCCTGTCTAAATTTACCTAAACAAATGTGTAATATTACCTAACAACAGCTTGTGATAAACTAACTCAAGTTTTGGGTCTACTAATGTTGGATATAACCACTTAATGGAGGCATCGTTCTATACATTCTACATTAATGGGTTTCACATTGTGCAAATAATTTATTAAAATTACTTTTTATCTAATTCATTTTTACACACTGGAATAGAGACAAAATTTAAATTTATTACTGCTCTAAATGTTTTGCCCATCTAAGGAATCTGCAAGACATTTAGTGAGAGGAACAGAACAAACTAACTTGGAATGTTGAACGTTACAGAAGCCTATAAGAAAAAAATATATTTATTTTACATTTTATTTTTATTTTTGGTTCTAATATTTTAATGGTCTTATTTTTAGGTAATACACCTCTTCACTATGCTGCCTGTGGTGGATTTGAGGATGTTGTGATGGTTTTAATTGAATATGGTGCCAATGTTGAAGTTCACAATGAAAATGGTCACACACCTTTAATGGAAGCAGCTAGCGCAGGTCATGTGGGAGTAGCAAAGATATTATTAGATGCCGGTGCCGGAATCAATACCCATTCCAATGAATTCAAAGAAAGTGCCCTCACACTTGCTTGCTACAAA
The DNA here is from genome assembly GCF_001194135.2 of Octopus bimaculoides. Taxonomy (NCBI): domain Eukaryota; kingdom Metazoa; phylum Mollusca; class Cephalopoda; order Octopoda; family Octopodidae; genus Octopus; species Octopus bimaculoides. Next base: position 23,386,302 of record NC_068985.1, read on the forward strand.
GGTATGTAGGAGAAAGTATCATTAAATATCTATTATTTACTGTAATATATCATAACATACAAGGAAAATATACCCATAAAATTTTAATCTATCCATTTGTTTTACATTTCTTTGAGTTGAATGTATGTATATTTTTGAGTCATTGACTTTTGGCCAGATGTCCTTGTTGCTAATGGCTTACTGTTTTGGGATCCTGTTTTGTTAATTCTATTTCTGGTATATTTAATGAGATTAATGTAAATTTTCTATATGCTTTATTTTCTATTCAAACTGTCTTCACTATGGCAGTAGCTAAAGCAGCAGTGTTTAGTTATGTCCCTTTGTTTTGCTTATGAAAATCTTAGTGGAGTTTACTTTGTTTCTTTTTTGGCTTTGATAAAATAGCTACAAAGTACTGCTCTCTCTTTGATTTCAAACCCCCTTCCATAATACAATATGTAGTTCTGTGCAAAAAGTTAAAATTCATCATTATTATTCTTATTTCACAGGACATTTAGAAATGGTTCGATTTTTATTAGAAGCTGGAGCTGACCAAGAACATAAAACAGATGAAATGCATACAGCTCTGATGGAAGCTTCGATGGATGGTCATGTCGAAGTAGCTAAACTACTTTTGGATAGTGGAGCTCAGGTAAACAACTTTATGGACAAATATTTTACTTGTATAGTGTTGTTTGTGTATAGTGTTTTTAATTCAGAGTTTAATTCCTGGTGAGTATGACCTTCTGATGATATATTAACATACTGCAGTGTAAACAGTAAGATCTTGGTTAATTTATTCTATAATTGGATTGTGAAACCCAATAAGATCCTTTTCTACTGCAACAATGATAGTTTTAGTGGGGATAAGGCATGAAGAGAATCTTTCATTTTCCCAATTATAGTATTCCCCATGTGTATATTTAAGAATAAATTTGTCAGGAGAGATGAGGTATTGCTTTTGCAGATTATAGTGAACTGTGCTAAATGTTCTTGTGGTTGGTACTACTGTTATTGTGATGCAGTAATGAGGGTTTTGCTTTTCTGTTGAATATAGTTCATCATTTATTTTCTTTCTCATTATTAATGCTCATTCAGAAGGTCTCAATATCACATCTTTACATTCCTCTCTTTAAAGTTTTGAAACTCTATGTCTGTATTAATTTATCTTTAAATCATTAATATTTGTAGGTTAATATGCCTGCTGATAGTTTTGAATCACCTTTAACATTAGCTGCATGTGGTGGGCATGTGGAATTAGCAAACTTGTTAATTGAAAGAGGTGCAAATTTGGAAGAAGTTAATGATGAAGGTTATACACCACTAATGGAAGCTGCACGAGAGGGCCATGAAGAAATGGTAGCACTTTTACTTGCTCATGGTAAGTTTTTATTATTTCATTTATGAGATTTAGTATGAATTCCCATTTAAGTATGTATCTTTGGCTGCAAGCAGCACATCCAGCCATGAAAGCCTACAAAAAAAACCCACAGTAACAAAGATTGGCAACATTCCTGTTGCTGTGTGTATGTGTGTGCTAGATGACAAAGGAACACAAGTGGTAAGACATAGGAATATCTGTTGAGCCATAACCAACATAGAAAAATGGATGTGAAATTATGAAAACTTAGGCTCAACAGTGGTTTTGATATATGGATGTGGATATAGTGTTTTAGCTGAATGAAAATAAAGATGATACTTTTTAGAAATAGGATAGGAGACTAAATGGTAAATTCAGTGCCCCCGACTGACTGGCTCCCATGTTGTTGGCCCGTAAAAGGCACCACCTGAACATGGTCGATGCCAGGTCAGCCTGACTGACTCCCATTCCAGTGGCACATAAAAAGCACCATCTGAAGTGGTCGATGCCAGTGCCCCCTAACTGGCTCCCGTGCTGGTGGCATGTAAAAAGCACTATCCAAACATGATTGATGCCAGGGCCACCTAACTGGCTCCCATGCCAGTGGCACATAAAAAGCACCCACTACGCTCTTGGAGTGGTTGGCGTTAGGAAGGGCATCCAGCTGTAGAAACATTGCCAGATCGGATTGGAGCCTGGTGCAGCTGCTGGCTCTCCAGAC
>NC_068985.1:23388371-23391659 GCF_001194135.2 Octopus bimaculoides
CATAAAAAGCACCATCTGAAGTGGTCGATGCCAGTGCCCCCTAACTGGCTCCCGTGCTGGTGGCATGTAAAAAGCACTATCCAAACATGATTGATGCCAGGGCCACCTAACTGGCTCCCATGCCAGTGGCACATAAAAAGCACCCACTACGCTCTTGGAGTGGTTGGCGTTAGGAAGGGCATCCAGCTGTAGAAACATTGCCAGATCGGATTGGAGCCTGGTGCAGCCGCTTGCTTTCCAGACCTCAGTCAAACTGTCCAACCCATGCTAGCATGGACAACAGATATTAAACGATGATGATGACTCATGACAATGAACTTATTTTATATAGTGCTTGGCTGCAGGGTGGTTGGTGTTAGGAAGGGCATTCAGCTGTAAAAATCCTGCCAAAACAGTCACAGAAGTCTGGTGCAAGCTTCTGCCTGGCCAGCTCCTGTCAAACCATCTCACCCATGCCGGCATGGAAGGCAGACCTTAAACGATGATGATATATATATCTGTGTACTTTATTTTTCTCTTCCTCTCTATTTCCAGTTCAAGAAGGAACTTGTCTTTCGCAACAAAAATGTATGTTGAGTAAGGTTAGTGTAACTAATGGGAAGCTTGAAGAATCACAGCTTAGCTGAAATAGTGCGTAACAAAGAAGAGAATCAGTGTGGTTTGGAAGTGAGCTGTCAGCTTTAAATAGCATGTGGATGGGTACTATTGGTTTGAAAGATGGTGTGAAAAAGTGTTAAGTAGTCTAGTGATTGAAACATTGCAGCGTAATATGGGAATACATAGGTTGGGAAGGAATTGCATTTAGGTAGTGATTTTCAGAATTAATTACTTACTGCATGTCAGTAATTACCGTAGATGTATGGTGATTAACTTCAAGTGGTGTCAGTGTGTGTCCAATTAGTATTAAAAAAAAAAAAGCCATGCAGAGGGAGGATGCAGCATTTTGTTGATTAGACTTAATTATTTTCATTGTAATCTCAGATAGAAGCAGCTCTATCATGTGCAGAAGTTTATGATGTCATTTGTTTGGGATTTGTGCAATGACTACAGCTAATGTGTTCTGAAGCATTGATTCATATCTGTCCACTACGTCATTGATTTTAGAACTTGTCTTGTACACCTTGCACACTCTCCCATAGCATTATTCAAAGGATTGAATAATAGAATAGTAACAAATTTAGGATTAGGAAACAGTTGATTAAATCAATTTCCAGTACTTAACTGGTAGTTATTGACTTTACAGGGATGAACAGAACAGTTGGGGTAGTCCCATTCCATCACTGACTAGTAATATGAAAAAGAAAGATATTTTTTGATGACTAATTTAGCAGATAAAATATTTTTTAATTATTTTTTTAAGATGTTTATATTATTTTGTATTGAAGATATGTTTAATCAATTGCAGGTGCTGACATCAATGCCCAAACTGAAGAAACACAAGAGACAGCTTTAACTCTGGCCTGTTGTGGTGGATTTCTTGAGGTGGCTGACTTTCTTATCAAAGCTGGTGCTGACATAGAACTTGGATGTAGCACTCCTCTTATGGAGGCAGCTCAAGAAGGGCATCTGGATTTAGTTAGTTATCTTTTAAGTAATGGTAAGATATTTTACTGTTGTAAATAAAATTACAAATTATTGAATCTAGTCTGAATTATTGATTTTTACATAAACTTGGACAAGATTTGAAGAAACACTTTTCAGGATTTACTTGTGAAGAAGTGCTAATCTGGCAATTTCTATTGTTCACATCAGGATTTTGTTTGACTCTGATTCTAACTCAGCATTTTATGGTATCACCAACTCCAATTTCTATTTACAATTAACCATTAACATTTAAAGAAGCTATATCAGGCCTACATATTTTATACCTGTTTTATGCTCAAACTGGCCAGAAAAGACCTTTCACATTTACCCTACAATATCATTCGAAAGATAAACAATTGAATCATTGAAATCTTGCAGCTAAAAGATATGTAATTCAAAGCAATGTGAATAAATAAGCATTACATTTGATGGAGTAATCTGAATGCTAAGGAGTTAAACTAATTGCAGAACCTATTCACAGTGTGAATCGTTAAGCTACTTTGTCAGTTTAAAGGCTGTAGATCTGCAATCCCATTTTTGTTAATATTATGAACATTTGAGAATAAGATGCAACTTACAAAAAAAAAAAAAAAATACATGGCTATAAAGTAAAAGGGTATAAAAGAAATAAAAGTAATTGGGAATGTGTCAGTTTACCAGTTCAAAAATCTAAACTATATTGAAATTAAATACTTAAAAAGAAAAACAAGATTAAATACCTCACATAACAATTGACTATTTTTAAAAGAAATAAAACTCAGACACTATGTATCTAATTGAGTTTATTTATGTCCATCCTTTTCAATATTTAAAGTATTGTTTGAATATAAAATTTGAGTGAAAGAAATAGGAAAATTTACTAACACTTTGTTCTTAGAAATGTAAATGCTTCTACCAGATTCTCTTTCATAAAATCTCTTAACCCTAACCCTGGTTTCCTTAGCCCTTTCTGAACGCAACTGTATTTTAATATGGTATATTAATGCTATTACTGGTAGATTTGATATATTTTTAATTTAGTTTCCCAGAATAATTTGTGTTACAAGGTTAATGAAAGAAAAGTGCTAAGAATATTCAGTTTTATTCTGAAAGCATTTAGTTCATATATGATAGTAAAAGGTTGAGGTTATTCTTCAGTTTCTGAAATACAGATTGTCATCCACATTGTTACTTTACTTATTTCATATATTTATTTCAATGTTTTGTTTTTCTCAGTTGTGTTCTAACATTCAATTCCAGATGCAAATGTTCATGCTCAGACTGCAACAGGCGATACAGCACTGACGTATGCTTGTGAGAATGGACACACAGATGTTGCAGAGATCCTCCTTCGTGCTAATGCAAAACTGGTAAGGTTATAGCATCACAGTTTCAACTTAATAGTTTATTATTATCTATATATATAAAAATGAGAATGTGTGTCTGTCTGTCTGTCTGTGTGAATCCCTAAAACTCGAGAACTACGCAACCAATTTCATTCAAATTTTACACATGCCTTACTTAGGGTTCCAGTTGTGTTTTAGTCAAAAAAGTTTTTAACTTCTTGCAGAGTTCGAGCACACGGCAACATAATATCTCCTCCACTATTTAAGTATTACGTGTCAAAAGTGAAACAAAAACACTCATGTCAAATACTTTCACTTTAAAAATGAAACTATTCCACTAACTGAAACAATCACATTTCGATACTGTAATAACAGATAC
>NC_068985.1:23393775-23398975 GCF_001194135.2 Octopus bimaculoides
GCAAAAAAAACCTATTTGTATATGCTCCACAAGGGAAAACAAGGAACATTGTTTACAGCGAGGTGTTATAATCACAACAGCAAGAAAGTATGTACATGATCACCTTCTTTTACGAAACTTCATTGACTTTCATATATTTATATTGACATACATTTGGATGCGTGTGTGTATATACATCTCTATATATAAAGATGATGCGTAGTCTAGACGGCGTTTTTAGATTTCATTATTCTCTTTAACCCGGGCAACGCCGGGTATTTCTGCTAGTTGTTAATAATCACACATACCCATTCAAAATTGTTTTATATTTTTCTGTTATGAAAAAATTTTGTGAAAATATATTAGTAACTTAATGAATCCTTTAATGAAATATATTTTTGTATTTTCTTTTGCTGATACAAAAACATTGTGTCATCCAAAGTTTTTTTAGTGTTATGGTATTGTGTAATTTCTCATTGTTAATTACCTTGATAGTTAATACATTCTGCTAAATTGGTTTTCTTTTACATTTCTAGGAACATGAATCTGAAGGAGGAAGAACACCTTTAATGAAAGCTGCCAGGGCAGGACATCAATGCACTGTCCAATTTTTAATAAATAAAGGTAAACTTGTCTTTATTTTGTTTCTTGAATCTGATTTAATATTTTTTTTATGTCTATTCAATCTGATGGTAGTATGCCTAAAATGATATCTAGTGAGAAACTATCTTTTATTGTTTAGATGCCTTTAACAGCGTGCATTTGTTGCCAGTGTGCCAGAATCAGAAAAGCAGCAAGAACGACATCCAGTTTCTAGTTGTGCTGATCTCACATGTATTAATCTCTTGTAAAGTGACTGGCTATCAGAAGGTACCAATGGTAAAACTTTCTCAGTAGGGATCTGTTGTCAAATAAGAACTAATCTCATTATAACACTTTGAGGAATTACCTTAGCTAGAGATTCCATCAACAACTGAATATTTGTATTCTCTTCCCAAATCAAACGAAATATAAATTTGCTGAACAATTTCCTATCTTCTACACTTACACTTGTGCTCCCTTTTCTTCTGCTCACATCCCAACTCGGCCTTCTCTTTATCTCTAAAATATAAATTTCTTCTAATCTATTTAGATACATTTATTCCTCTTTTTTTTTTTTTTTTTAAATCTTATTCTTAAGTGACAGCAATAAAGATTTTCAACTTCTTTCAGGTGAAACTTTCTATCTCTTTGATCATCTATTACCCGAACTATTTACTAAACTTATTCAGCTATTTGTCTTTGATTGACCTTTGCAACATCTTGAACACTTAATCTCATTTCACCTTTAATCTCACTTGCTTTGCTATCATCATGTGCATATTTGGTATCTACTGACTTCTGCTTTATTGCTACATTTCACTGTACATTGAATTACCACTCATCAGCTTCATTTATCTCTTCTCATACAAATTAACTAATTTTTTTATTCTAAGCCCTCATCAGTAGAATTTCATTCCTTATCCATCTGAAATTGTTGTTTCAACAATTGCTTAATCCTCTCATACATTCCACACATCAAACCAATGGCATCTGAATGGTTTGCAAGAAGTTTAGTTGCTGCCATAGAAGCTCAGATTTACACCACCTTGGGGGAATAAACCTCTGTCACTTACATGAAAGCTTTTGGTTGCAAACACTTGTACAAGAAGACTGCTCAGAGAGCAAAAGTTTCTTTAGCATGAATTATGATTTATTAAAGTCCAACCCATGCCAGTATGGAAAATTGATGTTAAATGATGATAAAAGTAGATCAGTCAGTTTTGCCTATCACTTACCAACTGTGGTGACATTGCTTGTAGTCAGTGCCTTTAAAATTGCTATCTACTCTGCACCCAACAAACTCTTTATCAGATTTCCTCACTAAAACAACTAACAAAAGCATAGACTCTGTATGTTACACATACATGCTCTCTCTTTCTGTCTGTCTTTTTCTCTGTCAGCAAACTTATATTTTCATTTTCTTACGAATATATTTACCTTGAAACATAAAGCCCCTCATAGGGTTTACTTATTTCTCTAACATTCTTCCTTCGCAGTTTCATTCAATAGTACCAAAATATAGATAATACACATTTTAAAACAGAAGACCTGCTCATCTTAAACCAATATATATCTAAGATAGTCATAATCCATACAAGACATACATCACAAAATGTGGCTTCCTTGTGCTGCTCACACATTTGGGATAATGCACTCATTCACCATATTGCTAAAAACATTGTGCTTGTGATGAGCATTCCTTCTTCACTCTATAATTTTTAACGTTTTGATCTGTTCTTATTTGTTCCATCTGTCACCCTGATCCCCTAAATTTGCTTCTGTCACCCTTGCTCTGTTACATTCTTCAGACTACATACTAAACATTACAATTCTTAAAACAATTAAATAGGTATGATAATCATTTGGTATTACTGTAAAGCAAATTGAACATGGCTGTAGCCATTGCACTCTTTTGTAGCTAAGGCTTCATTTGATATTTTTATTAGTTCTGTCACAATCTTTTTATAGATGTGTTAAATTTCCTTGGTTATAATGAAATTCAATTATAGGGGTTCATTATTTTTAACTCCTGTGAGGTGCAATAATTTAAGTTCAATGCTAGTACAAGAAAATGTGTACAGAATTATAGCATTTGCATATAATCATAGTATATGTAATGCAATGTAATAATATGTGGAAAACATATAAAAAAATATTAATTCTAGTTCATAATTTTAGTTAAATTAGAGTACACCAAAGTTGTTATATTTTTGAAATGTAGTTTTTTACCATTTTATGAGTAAAGTTATGTAAATTGATAACTTGATCAGTTTTGTAATTAAAAATTAAGATTTTGCTTAGTTAGTCTCTTGTAATCTAGATTCTATATTTCTGTACATTTTTTTCTTTTCTCTTTTGAGGTATTATTTTATCTTGATTGTCTACTTTGAATGTAAATTGCTTTAAGTCAACTTAATTTGCTTTGTTTCATTTTCCTTTCAAGGGGCCAATGTTAACCGTCAGACCTCAACAAATGATCACACAGTGCTTTCTTTAGCCTGTGCGGGAGGCCACCTTGAAGTTGTTGAACTGTTATTAAATAGCGGTGCTAACCTCACACACAGGTTGAAGGTATGTATTTTCACTAAATAGAAATCATAATTTTATATGTATGCATTTTTGACTCTATTTTATGATTCTTGGGGGGAAAAACTAGTAACCAAAAGTCATTGTTTATTGTACATATATTTAAATCAAAATAATTTTTAAACATATCATTCAAAATAATTATTAAACATTATATTTGGAAGATTATTTTGCATGAATATTACTCAATGCTTATGATAGAAAATTGTGAAAAGTCTCTTAAAGTACATTTCCTTATGACTATCTAAGAAACATTTCAGAATTTAGATACTTCCTTCTTATTATTCAGGATGGCTCGACCATGATAATAGAAGCTGCCAAAGGAGGCCACACTGCAGTAGTAAGCCTGCTATTGGAGTTTCCAAATAGGTTTATGCATTCTGCTCCTGAATACTCTCAACCAACTCATCAAGATGTCAATCTTAACACTGAGGTAAGTCTTTTCTTGTTTTGTCTAATTTTATGCAGCATCCATTTAAAATCAATAATGTAGAGGAGTAATATCTGATTTAGTATCAAGATCAATATAGGAAAATAATATCATTTTAAAAATACTAAAAGAATTAATAAATAAATTGTTGCATCTTTGGAATTGGAAAGTATCTTGTTTTTTTTTATAGCTTTTAAATTAAAATATTGTTTATTGGAAAATATTGACGATTGGTTATTCATATTTTATAATTTAAGTAATTTACCTGAACAAAATAGGTTATCTGTATTTTTCATGTATTATTTAATAGCATAGAGTCCCTGTACATGGCTTGGGAAATATTGTTCCTCCAAATGATCCAGATTCCGGTGCAATGAATGCTAATGGTTATGTTCCAAGTTTACCAGGTAATTACTTTTCATTTAAAATAACTTATTCTTGGAATTATGTACACTGAAATATTCAAATGGAAGATAAGTTTCTCTGAGTAAAATAATCACTATTAAATTCTTCATTAAAATGTAAAGTATAAATGTAAATTTAGTTAAGATATTGTCATTTGTAATCAAAATTATTAAACATAGTTAGGAAATTATCTTGCATAAACTTTACTCAAACAAATTTTGTAATATATATAAGTTATAGAAAGTCTCTTAAATGTATTTACCTTATGAATATCTATGAAACATTTTAGATTTAGTTTTGTGATTTGTCTTCTCTTCAAATTCACTTTATTTATTTATTTTTTTTTTCTTTTCAAAGACCTTTCTCTTTCTCAGTCTATCACTGCAGTTAGACTGCTTGTGTTTGTTTGTAATTTTTTTGTATTTGATCCCATTGTAAAATTTCCAGCTTCTGTTGAAGTTGATTTTTGTTTTGTGAATTCAAATTATAAAATCGAATTCTCACAGTACATCTCTCCTAAATTCTGTCTCCTGTCAGGAATGTCATATAAACTGATGTAGTTTAAGCCCATAGCAACTTCACCTCCTTATTTTCATGTAAAAGAAAAATAAGCTAAGTATTCTCAGAATATTGATTATTATGTAGACATTTTAATGTATCTTGAACAAAATGTTTACTTTGTTCTATTTTGTAATAACTATAGACTTTTTAGAAAAATTAGACATGACAGGTTAAAACTATTTTTATTTCTCATGACTAGGTCATATTATTCACAGTAAAAGTGATATTCTTGTATCCTGAAATTAATTTCATTGCATAGCATTCAACTGAAGAAATAATCCTCTGCAGTTGCACAGTTGTTCATTATGAACAATGTAAGACAAATAGTGAGTTGTGTAATTTTCAAGTTCACAGCCAAATATCTATATATATAAAAATGAGAATGTGTGTCTGTCTGTCTGTGTGTGTGAATCCCTAAAACTCGAGAACTAAGCAACCAATTTCATTCAAATTTTACAGATGCCTTACTTAGGGTTCCAGTTGTGTTTTAGTCAAAAAATTTTTTTAACTTCTTGCAGAGTTCGAGCCCACGGCAACATAATATCTCCTCCACTATTTAAGTATTACGTGTCAAAAGTGAAACAAAAACATTCATGTCAAATACTTTCACTTTAAAAATGAAACTATTCCACTAACTGAAACAATCACATTTCGATA
>NC_068985.1:23400296-23412796 GCF_001194135.2 Octopus bimaculoides
ATAATCTGTACCTGTTTGTTTGGTTACAAAATAAAATACACAAAACATGTTTCTGTATTACGTTTATTTACTTTATATACATATGAGTTGAAAACTTTCTTCTAGCAATCCACTTAATATCTATGTTCCATGCTGGCATGGATTGGAGAGTTATTAATGTAGAAATATGGTATCGTAGCTACTAACAGTTGAGGCTTGCGTAGTCTAGACGGTGTTTTTAGATTTCATTATTCTCTTTAACCCGGGCAACGCCGGGTATTTCTGCTAGTTTTCCTTAAAACTTAGGATGTATTCACGTATGTGTGTGAGAGAGAGAGAGAGAGAGAGAGAGAGAGAGAGAAAGAAAGTACTGTTTGAAAATTGAAATAAAATGGTTTGATTATCTACTAATTGTTTAGCTTAATGTATTTCTTTCATCACAAATTTATGTTGTGTGTATATTAAATTGATTTTAGAATGTGAAGTTCCAGGTTCCAGTGCTTCTTTGGAGTTGTCCCAACCTCGACAAACTATACAGAGAATGTCTGTGCAGCAACAACAGCAGCAACTCCAGCTTCATATGATGCCCCAAGAGCAAATTCTCCAGCTTTTTTCACAGAGCACACTGCCACAGCCGCAACCCCCTCCACCACCCCAGCAGCAGGCTCCACCACAACAACAGCAACTACAACTTCCTCCGCAGCAGATCCATCCTCCTGCCCAGCAGGTATCTTCTCCTCCTCCTCCCCCTCCTGTACAGCCACAGTCACAACAAGTTTTAGCTTCATCTATCCAGCAGGGTGGTGCTCCCACAGTTGCAATGGCAACAGGAGCAAGTGTCCAGTCTGTTGCCCAGCACCATTATCTAACCCAACAGCAGCAGCATCAACTCTTGCAGCAACAACTCCTGCAACAACAGCAGGCCCACTTGATACAACAACAACTGCAGGTAAGACCATACTACTAAATTAAATTTTAGCAATAATAGAGGATAGCAAAATCATACTCATGGCTTGGAAGTATTTTAATGGGAAAGTAATTTTTAAACTTTTTTTTTTTTTGATGAGCTACTTATGACATATTATTTAATTTTCTTCCCAATGATCTCCATAATTATATTTTATAACATCAGTATACATATAGACTTAAAGACTTCGCATCCTAATGGTTAAAACAAATGACTGAGCAACTGATATTATTAGGAAAATATCTCAACTAAAATATAGTTTTTCTTACTGATAAATTTTAGCAAAAATATATTTTGAGGTTAATTAAATCTTTTTGCTATCACTAATTTTAGCAATAAACATCATTGGATAATTTACTTAAAATAATGTATTGGATATAATATTGAATGTTTTTAAACCAAAAACCAAAGCCATACAAGCTTGGTGTTCACCTTGTGTGTTTCCATATTTCATAGCCAAATGAAAGTATGGATTGATAAATCTGTATCTAAAAGGAAGGACCCAAACATTGGAAGCTTTGGTTGCTAATATTTATAGGAGTCTGAGCAAATTTATTAAAACAAAGAAAAATGGAGCATAAAGTTAACGATAGGTGTTTAAATTTGTAGTTATATTATCAATTTAGACTTATTTTCATGTGTTTGTAATTGAAAGATAATTCTTGTAAGTTGAAAATTATATTGGCAATCTTGATTTTCTTTTTTCTTTTTAGGTTAGCCAACCTAATATGCCTAAGGTTAGGTGGAAACGCCATATACCGAACAACCATCAAAGTTTACAGGCACCGACTGTAGGTTTGGACACAGTTCCAACTCCTTCAACTACTCCACATACACCTACAGCTTCTCCAGCATCTCCAGGTGTACCTCATCTTCAACGTTATCTTTCACAACATATAGATCTGGATGCACAGACTGATAGTAACCATGACACTGCGTTGACTTTAGCTTGTACTGCTGGCTATTCTGACTTAGTCAGGTTGTTGTTGTCCAAGACAGCTGATATTGAGCACCGCGATAAAAAAGGTCAGTTCTCATTCAATTCATGAAATTAAATGATTTATATTTCTCAGGCTAGGATGGTTTCTAATTTAAAGTGTATATATTAGGCAAAAGTTTTTTTTTTATGTTGGAGTCACAACCAAATAGCTGAAACCTCTCGAAGAAATATGTGTGTGTGTGTTTTGTTAGTATCCTGCTTTTAAATTTTTATTTGATTTATTTTATATTTTTGGCAAAGACAACTCTTTCAAAATAATAATATTTTTGAATTGTTATAAAAGATTTATAACCTAGTCTGTTTACTACCATCACTGCCTGAACCTTGAGTTCCTTTAGTGAAATGTACTCTGCTGATCTCTTGTGTGATTACATCTGCATATATTGTTTTCTGCTGTAGCAGCCTATGTTGTGAATTCCCTCAACCAGTCTTTGAGGCTCTGACCTAACCATAAAACAACACTATTCTGCTTTCTCTTAAACATTTAGAACGAAACTATCTTTTAACTGACTTAGACACAAACTTTTTTTAAAATTTATTATATCTATTTAGTGTATTTGAAAAATCTATGAATTTCCAAATGGTTATAAAATAGAATACTAAGATATATGTTTGGTGAGGTAATTTCTAATGGTGATTAGCATATTTTGAATTTGACCACCAAATTCACTTCATGAATTTTCCAAATATTTCTAAGGGATAACTTGAATGTAATAAGCAACTTAACAACTTAAATGTTTAACAAATTAAATGTTGTATCACTTAAGCCTGTTTTGTGATATTCCTGTTGCAAACAGTATGCCTTATACTGTTGGATGCATGTGCATTGATTATTATAGAGAGTGGCACCTGTCATTATATACAGTTACTAATCAGATCCAGCCTGAAGCTAGTGGCATTTCCAAATGGGACAGTTTAAGGAACTCTATGGCTGATTACTGAAATGGTTTCTCCAGTCATACAAGCTGTGTTGAGTTTAATTCTATAAGTTAACGAACAACTTGTAAAATTTAATGGTGCTTTCATTGCTTGGTGTAACTCGTTATATCTGCTTTGTGGTACTGCTAGGTTAACTGACCTATTTGAGAGTTAGACTCCTTTGCTATAGGCTCAATAGATAGGATTCAATCTGGTAGCCTCTCTGCTGGTTATCTAGTATTCTATTTATTTGTTCATCCAAGCTTTTTATGTGTATCCAGCAATGTCAAAGTAATAATAATTATAATCAGTTCAAAGTCTTATTTGTACTGCTCTTCAGATTTTGTTATTCCATAAGAGTGATCAAATCTAATAATTTGTAGATGTGTGTATATGAAATAAAATATGAGTAGATATTTCTGAATGTTGATATCATATTCATGAAGTTTAATGTTTTTTACTTTTAGGTTTTACCCCATTGATTTTGGCTGCAACAGCTGGCCATGTAGAAGTTGTGGAAATCCTTTTGGACCACAATGCTGAGATAGAAGCCCAATCTGAACGAACCAAAGACACTCCATTGTCTCTAGCATGTTCTGGAGGAAAATTTGATGTTAGTTTCTGATTTATTTTATTCTTTAAAAGTATGTGTGTTATGGGACCAAGAATTTTTCTGCCTTGTTTTGTTGCTAGATGCTCCATGTTTTTGGTATAGGTGCATGTTCATAATTCCCAAACATTTTTTTGCCAACTTCTTATCTCTATATTTTAATCCTAATGCTTCCAACTCAAAATAGTCAATTATACAATGCAATAATTCTGGAAGTTTCAAAAGGACCCTAGGATTGCTTAAGCAGTTTCTTTCCTGTGGGATTGGGACAATAGCATCCGTTTTATGAACCAGTTGTTTATATGAAGGGTTTGGCTGCAATGTGTTCAACATTTTAAAGCTCAATGTTTATAAGGAATTGTTACAATTTACAAAACTAAAATTGTTTAAAATATATGAAATCTGTTTCATTATTTTTAAATTGTTTGAATTAACAAGCACTTATTTACATACATTAATAAATAATTTATATGTAAAATTCATCAACAGAAAACTGTTTGATATCTAGTTGAAATGGGATCTATTTTTTTTCAACTTTATAGTACAGTTCTAGTTTTATTTTATTAAATGCATATCATCTTGTAATCCACTTTTAATTTGAGTTTTTTTAAAAAATTTTTTTTAATTTTTTTTTTTATAATTCAGGTGGTAGAATTGTTGTTATCTCGCGTGGCAAACAAAGAACATCGCAATGTTTCTGATTATACACCTTTAAGCTTAGCAGCATCAGGGGGTTATGTCAATATTATAAAATTATTGCTTTCAAATGGAGCAGAAATCAATTCACGGTAAGCTAATTTTATTCTGTAGTTTGATACCAATGTTATGGTTTTATATTTTTCTTGGCAACATATTTGATCTACCTGCTTCGATTTACTTAATTAGTGAAGAGATAGAAATCCCTAAAGTATGCTACTTACTTTCACTAAACTTGCATATGGGCTTTTTTCCCCACTATTCATTAAATTTTCATGTATTTTATCCATTCAATTTCTGCGGAACATTGAAATGCTGTCAAACATTGTTATGGAAAAAAATTGGTCCATTTTGTCAATTTCTTGGCAATATGTTTCTGCTAGGATTAGATAGAGAATGAGTCCATTTGTTAATCTCTAAATAGTGACCATAATCTATTGAAGTAGCATTGATTTGGGAAAGTGTTTTGTTGCTTCGCTTTGATTATCCAGCTACTGTGTGGAATGCTGCCTGTTGTGCACTTATTACACATCACAGTGTAATCAAGAAATGGGCTTTTTTTTCTTTTCTTTTTTTTAAGGGCAAAAGATGGGTAGGGCAGACTGCAGATAGGGAGATATTCATTTTAACTGTGTGACATTCATTAACCTTATGTTGGTTAGTCCTTAAATGAAGGGGAAGGACTACAATGTGTGTGTGCCAAACAGGCAAAAAACAAAAGAAAATATCTTGACGGATGAATTTTGTACTTACTTTCACTTTAAATAAGTACAAAATCTTTAATCTTTCATAATTAAATTTACAATCTCATTGAAAAGTGCTGTAAAATGTTGACTTTCCTTTGCATCACGAGCAGGAATTCATTTGAGAATCCAGCATTGTTGTGAAATGAATATACAAATGGAGAAAAATTGGTGCAGTTTTTCCAATCCAGAGCTAGCTGAAGCATCATGTTCTCTACTATCTAGATTGTTATCATCATCATCATCTACCTCATCTGATGAAGGGAAGTTAGAAAAAAAACTTCATCACTGTATAAATCTCTCATCTGTGATTTGATTTCTCCCATCGATAAGAGCCATTTGTGCTTCGGTGCAGTTGACAAACATAATTGGGCATCAATTGATGTGTTGTTTAAGGATTAGTGGGAACTGTATGTCTTATATGATTTGTTTTTAGTACAATACATTACACTATTCTAAGCGGACACACTTTGTAATGACATTCTGACAAAGTAACTGTTAAAAAACAGAGGGGAAGAAATATAATTGACAAGAATATTTTCCAGGACTTGTTGAATGTCATTGTTACTTTCTAGAAAGTACAATACTGACATAAAAAAAAAAGAATTTTCAGATAAATACAACTCTTACTTAACCAAAAATAAGAGATTATAGTTATGTCTGTAAAACATTGTTTTGTGATTTCTACTAAATGTGGAAACGGTGATTCAAAAGCAGGATGTGGCCTGTAGAAGAGGTTAATAACTGCTTCTAGAAATAGTAAGGTAAAGCTTGGAGAATAGTTAGCAGTAGATGTTTATGAAGTTAAATCAAAGGATTTTCTGTAATTAATATGAATTTGTTTTATTTATTTCTTGAAAAAATATGTAATAAACACTGACAAATTATACGGTGTCCATTCTTTTTCAGAACTGGAAGCAAACTTGGCATTTCTCCTCTCATGTTAGCAGCTATGAATGGTCACTCTGCTGCTGTCAAATTGCTTCTTGATATGGGTAGTGATATTAATGCTCAGGTGAATAACAGATTTTATTTCTTCTAGTTCTGGTTGAAAAAACAAATAGATTTTATATATAAATAGTTTTTATATATAAATATATTTTTGAATGTTAATTCTAAGATCTTCAACTAATTGCTTCTAATTTTGCCTGATTGCTTTTTTGTGTGTTATATTATCACCTAACTCTACTTAAATATAAAGGTTCTGATGAAGCACTTTTTGTATACTGGTGAATACACTCAGATATCAACAAAACTAGATTAATTCAAGCCTTTTATTTGGTTTTATGTATGCATATTTCTATATAGGAGAACTGTACACTCGTTTAAGAAAGGAAAACAATATAGACACTGAATGGAACATTTTAAGCTTCTGTTACCATATTTCTGTTGAAATACACCATTTTTGTTTCAGTTAACTTTGAGAATAATGAAGAATTATGTAAAATTTTGTTATTAAGCTGGTGTTAAGTTGTAGGATATTGTTAAGGAAGATTTTAATTTAAATCACTTTAAAATAGGTAGTTTGTATCATTAACTCAGGAGTGCTGAGATAAGAAGGCTTTAATTTTAATGCTTTTGCAGTGTCCTTTGTATTTATTTCTAGCATTTATTAGCAGCTGTATCACCATTAGAGTTGTTCTAAAAGTTATTTTATTTTGTTTTCTTTTTTAGATTGAGACAAATAAAAACACAGCCTTGACACTGGCATGTTTCCAGGGGCGTCATGAAGTTGTAAGCCTTTTGGTTGATCGAAAAGCAAACATTGAGCACCGTGCTAAGGTAAATGTCAATTATCCTTCTCCATTTTAACAAACCAGTACAAAATTAAGTGTTGGTAGTTTGATTCATAAATAGTTGGAATATTTCTCCTCTTCCTTTCTCTCCTCGTCTAATTGTGAAATTTTATAAGATATAGGGAATATTTGCATTTTTTATATCCTTTTGACAATAATCAAATTCCCAATTTCTGATTTTTATCTTATAGACCGGTCTTACTCCATTGATGGAAGCCGCTTCTGGTGGTTATGTTGAAGTTGGAAAAGTTTTGTTAGACAAGGGAGCTGATGTGAATGCAGCTCCTGTGCCATCATCAAGAGATACAGCACTGACCATTGCTGCTGACAAGGGACATTATAGATTTGTTGAACTGCTGCTTTCCAGGTAGGTTGCTATTATGAACAAGAGCTGATTATACATGAAATGACTTGATTTAGACACAATTTATAGAATTATCAGTCTGATATTGCAGTGGTTCACAGATTCACGTGTTGTCTAAAATCTGTACCTAGATCCTCTTGGTTTGAAGTAACCAGAGATTCTTTTACACTTGGTATGTTTGTGTGGTAGTGAGAGCTAGGTTTTGGTGGGGATTCACTTTGTGTGCAGTATGGTGTTGGATATAGTGTAGGCAGCGAATATGAAGGCTTTCTCTGCAGGGTATTGCTTACAGAACCATTATGGTTGAGAAATGGAGGAAAGGATTTTGAAACTTGGTTGAGAAATTAAACAAAAAAAAAAAATGACAGAAATCAAAAGGTTTGGCTGCTGTTGGGGAGGCAAGAGACTTTGTGGGTAATATGATACATAGAAGCTTCTTTCATGTTTTGTGTGATAGTCATGCAAAATTTATGGTGCTGGGTAAAAGCATTTGGTGTGTAGAAGTCTATGATTTTCTTCATGCATTGAAGGCTTTGTTCTTTATGATTGAATCACAGGGAAAATTTGAGATTATGAGTTTATATGTGTGTGACTTGTTAGAAGATATGCCTAAGAAGATGGTTATAGGATTTCAGAGAGCAGTAGAGGTAACATATATCTGGAGGAGTGGAGGGAGGAAACTTTGTCCCAGAGGAACTAAGCTTTTGTCGCTGATATCCAGAGGAACAATGTGGAGAGGGAAATATGAATAGATTTTAACCTGAACAGCAAAGATGAACCATAAAGATTGATCAATTTCTGTTTTGGAGAAGATTAAGTTGTATGGTTTGCACGTTTACAAGAAGTGGTGGATGGGATCTAGCTGTACTGGAGTTCATGGATGTTGAGGAAGAGGAGAATGACTTTGTTCATAATACTCTTTAAGCAATCCTAAACAACTGGGAAATGATAGTACTTTCATTTTGTACCATAGATTTATAGGATATTGGGAAACAATAATCTGTATATATTTCTTAAATTCTTTTAGAAATGCTGCTGTTGATGTGAAAAACAAAAAAGGCAATTCTCCTCTGTGGTTAGCGTGTAATGGTAAGTTCTTCACCTTTTCTTTTTTTTAATCATTTTGTGTTTAAAAAAATGTTGATTCACTGAGTTTTAATGCAGAATAGGTTTAGTATAATCATAAGCTTATAGCAGATATACTGTTTTATAACCTTAATTTACTTGAGGAGTCTCTTTTCTTTGAATATTTTTTCCCCTTGTTGGCAGAGGATGGTAATCCAGAATTCTTACATGTGTCCAAATCTCGCGTCTTTTGCATATTCTGAGATCAGATGTAACTCCTTTGGTCTTATTTGATCTTCCTTTATTATGATTATCCTGTTAAGACTATTTTGCAGTTGGAATTATTTTGTGTTACTCTGACACATTGCCGCTTCTTTCTTAACTGAGCCAATGTCTGCTCTTCTGTGTAGTCTCTTACTTCTTTCTGCCTACTATTACTTTCTCAGACACACACACTTTTCAAGCACATAACTTAACAGAATCTTGACAAAATTTCAACTTTCCCGAAATCCTTCATTAGGCCTCTAATTCAACTGCAGCTGTTGTTGGGGTAGTGCATATTATGTTTCTGAACCTTAGCTGTCCCCTAAACTACCTCTTTCCTTATAAATACTCAGATATGTTTTAATAGCCACACTTTCTGCATTGTTAATAATTTCTTCTATCAGCATGTTATATTCCTACTGTCATGTCTGTTTTGTTTTAGTTTTAAAAATGCTAAGTCTTTATTTACTTAAGAATAATTTAGTTGTATGTGGCTAACATTTACAACAAATCTTTTCAAATATTATTTTACAACCATTGTTTTCATTCGTAAATGAATGAAATGACATTTTGTTAGAGTAATTGTTTTTACAGCCGGATGACCTTCCTTAATGCTATCTTATTAACTGATTTGTATATTTGATTTGTTGGTTAGGCAAATTAGAGCTAGTATGGTTTTGTTTTGCTCAGTAGTATAAGGTAATGACTGTAAGGCAATATAATACTTCCTCAAATGATTTAACAGCTGATGTCATGGCAGTCTGTATAACCTCTATACTTTTGTGAGCATTTGATGAAATTTAGTCTAAGACTAAGCAAAAAAAAAAAAAAGAATTGGAAAGAAATATTGAGTAATCATGTATAGGTTTTGTTAATTGAATATAATAAAGAAAAAATAACTAAATGTAAAATAAAATTTGCATTCTTCATCAAAAATTTAATGAACATAATGTTAAAATATATGAAATTTCCTTTCTTTTGTTTTTCATTTTCTAAAACTGAAATGAATTTTATGAAATTAGTGGACATAAATTTCAAATATATTGCAATGAGTTAAAATTTTATTTTATCATTTCATTGTCGAAAGTTTTGCTAAAAACATTCAGATCTTTCTTACAATAGGTTTTTTGTCAAGGTAGTTTGAGCAATCTCTCTATTTTATTTTTCACTTTTGAGCAGGAAATAGTCAATAATGCAGGAGGAACTTTCTTTTCCTTTTAAATTAAAATGTAGGTATTGGAGTTCTTTATATATTATATCAAATTTTAATGTGACATTTTTGTACAAACGAAGATATTATGCTGTTGGATGTTTTATCACTTAAAACATGAGCATGAAAGCTTTGTAAAGAAAATAAATACTTCCTATAAAATAGTTTGCATTGTAATTATGTGACGAGGAAATATGTAGTACAAGAGCTATTCCAACTAGATATGTATTTTAATATTTAATGTTGAGAGGAGTGGGCAACTTAGAAATATGGAAACATTGTCGCCTGTACCCAAGTGCGAAGTCATTTATATTATGCTATGATTCTAAGTTGTACATAGCTTAATTTTTCAAAATGGCTGCAGCAGTAGATATTACTTAACCCCTTTGCTCTTTATGGAGCATAGGCCATAGATGACTTTGGTCCACTATTCTATATTCTGGGCTGCTTTCATCTTGTTAGTTTTGAATTGTCATTGCTGCTTCTGTAACTTTGCTTTTTTCTCAGTAGGGGGTTGGTCTTACACAAACCCATTCTTATCTCTGGGAACAGGTGGTCCATATTTGTCCAGCCTCTATCCTTTAATCTGTCCAGCATGGGAGGCCCTACTAGAAGCTTGCACTTCATCATTATTGAAGTACACAATCCAGCATACGGCAACAATGACAGGACCTTGAGGTGGACAAAAGATATTAGTGAAGAGATACTTAAATCACAGTGATAGTTTGGGATCTTTTTTAAAACGGGGGCCACATTTTTCATTAACGAAACACTTTGAAACTTGGAACACTGGTAGAATGTGTCATATAAAACATCTTTTTCTCTTAGTCTTCTTTAAAAAAAAAAGAAATCCATAAATTATTCCATGTTAAAGTTGTCGTATTTCTGTAATTTCAACCAATCACTGACGTCCATTCAGCCGATATACATTAAGTGCCGACTACATAAACAAACGATTCTGAAACAATTAACCCTAACCCTAGGGTTAGGGTTAGGATTAGGGTTAAAGCAAATTTAAAATGAAAAAAGCAAATAAAACGAAGAATCGTTTGTTTATGTAGTCGGCACTTAATGTATATCGGCTGAATGGACGTCAGTGATTGGTTGAAATTATCGAAATAACACAATTTTTTACATGAAATAAATTCGAATACAAAAATATTTTTCTGTTCTATAACACAAAATAGATAAGTATACGAAGTTTGAAAGTCTTTCGGTACCAAAAACACTACGTAAAAGATTAATGAAAAATGTGGCCCCCGTTTTAAAAAAGATCCATAGTTTGTATATTTCACTAAAATTTAAATGCCTAAATTTAATCTAATTTTTTGCTTTTCTTTTCAAGGTGGCCACCTTGATGTTGTACAGTTACTTGTAGGCCACAGAGCTGATATCGACAGTGATGACAACCGTAAAGTATCCTGTTTAGTTGCTGCTTTTCGGAAGGGGCACATAAAAGTAGTGAAGTGGATGGTGAAGTACGTCACGCAGTTCCCTCTTGACAATGAGCTCCAACGGTATATAAGCACAGTAACAGATCCAGTACGTTTCTAAATCTTTCTACCTGTCATTTTTTCCAATTCTATTTCAAGTTTCCATTTGTTTGTGCTTAAAGTTGGTCATATAAAATTCTAAGTCCAGGTTACTTTTTTAACTGAGGCAGTGCTTTTTTTGTATTAAGGGACTATTGAACTATTGGAAAATTCTTCTACCCAAACTTGCTCATCACACCTTCAACCCTACTCATTCTGGTAGTCTGTCTCCCATCCCACCCTCCTCATTCTCCTTCCCATACAATCTCGCAAATTGATTCTTCAACTTGCTTTGTGGGGCCATCTAAGCACCTCATCACCATTATCTATTGCAACTCCTACTGTTTATTTTATTTCTCCTCCTTTCTCTTCTATATGTGAGTAACCATGCAGATCTTTTACAAAATTCTGCATTCCCCCGCCTCCTTTCATAGTTCAATCTCTTGTCCACTATCATGAAGCTGACCCCTCTATTGCAACCCACAGAGCCTGTAGTTCTGTAAGCTGCATGCTAACCTCAATAGTGCAGGTGGCACAAAAAAATGCACTCAGTCCACACTATAAAGTAGGTGCTGAGATGGGCATCCAGCCAGAGAAAACATGCCAAAACAGACATTGGTTCACGATGCAGTTCTTGGGCACATCATATCCTGTCAAGCTATCCAGCCCGTGTGTCCTCATGGAACATGGGCGTTAGATGATGATGATGAAAACTGTTGTAATGTCCAGTCAGTTCTCGTGGAATAATTTAATGCCATATTGAAGTAATAATCATTTTAATAATTTTGAGTGTTCTTTCTCTTTCTCTCTCTTAATGCTATGTACCTCACCGTCTTTCATATTTAATAACTGATATCATTGTAAGTTAAAGTTTGTATAGGTGATGATATTTGTAGTGTTTTACTGTCATGTTATTCTGCATAATTTAGTTTTCAAATACTTTGTATGTGTTGAACACTACTTGAAAGTAATGATGAATTTTGGTGGAATGGAATCCTTTTATTGGAAAAGTTATGGTTTATTTTATTTTTGAATAATACACTAGTCATTTTTTTTATTTGCAGGAATTAAACAAAAAGTGCAGGCAGTGTATGGATGCAATCATAAGTGCCAAAGATCGGCAGGCGGCAGAAGCTAACAAGAATGCTACCATCCTTTTGGAAGAACTAGATAAAGAACGACAATGGGAGGAAAACAAGAGGGCAGCAGCAGCAAAGCGGAGGGAACGGAAGAAAAAGAAGAAGAAAGAGAAATTGGAAAAAGAAAGAGAATCAAATATGTAGGTTGCCAGTTCTGCATAAATTGATTGCATAATTTCCATTTGTTCAATAACCCTGAATAGACCGGTTTCATTGT
>NC_068985.1:23414223-23433728 GCF_001194135.2 Octopus bimaculoides
ATATATATATATATATATAATGGTAAAATTATGATTGGCAGAATTGTTATTGCATCAGACGAATCACCTTGTAAAGTTTATTTCTGGGTCTGTGATCTGAGTTCAAGTCCTATCAGAACTAATAAAATATCAGTCAAATACTGGAGTTGATTTAATCAACTAAGCCCACTCAGGTTGCAGTTTTGTGCCAACGTTTGGAATTGGTATTAGTAAAATTACGTTTTAATGCATACATTAAATAACAATGTCTTTTTATAAATTTAAACCATTTTTCCCTGTGCATGTATGTATGCACATGGACATGTGCTTGTATGTGGCACTTGCATGTTGAAAAAAAAGAATTGTTTGTTTTCAGTAAGGTGGAAAATGTAGTTTTCATTGTATTTTGTAGGCACTATAAGTAACGGTGCAATGAGTGAACCAAAGATCAAGCGCTATCGGAACCACCAAGCAAAGCTTATTACATGTCAAACTTCAAACTCAAGTCTAAATCATGAGTTGCGAAAGAACAAGAAGGGCAAAAATAAGGTGAAAGACAAACCACCGGATAGCAGGCTCACAAAATTGTCAAATACCTCAACAGTTGCTATTGGCTCCTCGGCCACTGCCAGTCAAACCACTTCAACAGTAACAATGTCTGTTAGTAACATGAATGGGAACAAGGAGTCTGAGGTGAGATCAACTAATAGTGGAAGTGGTGGAGGAGGTAGTAGCAGTGGTGGTGGTGGCAATGGTGGGAGCAGCAGCAGCAGTGGTGGTGGAAGTGGTAATACTAACAATAACAGCAGCAACAACAACAGTAACAGTAGCAAAAAGAAAAAGAGAGACCATGTAAATTCAAGTTCTTCAGGTAAAAAGTCAAGTAAGTGTGATTTTTTTTTTTTTTTTTCTGCCAAATTATTTAAGCTAATGAGATATATTTATTTACCATTGTTACATACTTTGTGGAATTTGTATTCACTTGACATTTAGATGTAAACATATTTATATATTCAGGAAAAAACTTCATGTAGTTTTTTCCTTAAGAACGATTATGCTAATGTGACTGACTGAACTACTAAGAACTATATCTGGGTAGCTAAATCTCCCTCAAATCATAGCCTACTGTCTTAAAACAAGGACTCACATAAGATGTCTTAGAAACATTGAATAAAAGATGGCTGTTACTTGATTCCAGTGTCCCTTTGGAATGACTTATTCATGCTGTTTATGTATTATTTAATTTTGCATATACTCTATTTTTATATAATTTTTTTTTTCTTCTTTAATCTTACAGCTATTGGAGATCTTGATGATTTTGGGTCTTTGCTAGAAATACCATATAAAGTTTATGGTCCAGAAATTGATAAATTATTAACTAAAAGCTTGGATAAAAAATCAATTGTGTAAGTCTTATGTTTGTTAATCTTAAACATACATTTTTATGTTCAGATCTTCATGTTGGCCTGTGATGCATTTAGAACAGTTAACTATGTTGTTACTGTATTTCTAACTAAAATATGTTTTTTACTTCGAAACTTGGACAAATTGTTTGAAAAAACAATTATTTGTTTTTTGATATGATGTGGTATTTGTAGCATGACTTGATAAACTAAATAGACTTTTTGTCTCAAATCTACTCTTAATTCCATAATGAAAGTTAAAATTTTGCTTAAATATCACTATATAACAAGTGTTATTGGTCATTATTCACCTGGGTAAATAACAATTATGATATAGAAATATGCATATAAAACAGGTATGCAATAATCATCATCTTCATTGTCGTTATAATGTCCACTTCTACATGATTTGGATGGAATTTGCTGAGGTAGATTTCTTGTGGCCAGATACCCTTCTTGTTGCCAACCTGACAGGTTTTTACAAAAGATTGGAAATGGACTCTGCATGTGTAATGGTGATGCTCATTGGCAAATTTCAAGACATAAATACACACATATATACTTGCATGGAAAACGGACGTTATATAATGCACAACAGGCTTCTTTCAGTTTCTGTCTACCAAATCTACTCACTCAGTTGTTATTAGCTTAGGGCTATAGTGAAAATAACACTTGCCCAAAGTTCTCTGCATTGGAACTGAACCTGAAACCATGTGGCTGAAAAGCAGACTTCTTAACCACACAGTAACACCTACACCTATGATGTATCTCAAAATTTATCAGTGTTTGAAAATGACAAAATGAGATACATTCACATAGACCTTTTGAGTAAACAGAAAATAAAGAATTAGGGTAGGTTTGAACACACATTGGGAAGTCTTTGCAGTTGACTTAATACTCTGCTTTGATGCTTGTGCAATCTCCTGTGACTATTGAGTTTCTTTGGGGTTTTTTTAAATTATGGAAATGGCTGAATTCAGAAGGATATTTTTTCCTCTGAAATTTGCATTTTACCCTACAATTTTTTTGATGTTCAGTTGTGTTGCAACATATACGTGGGACTGGCGATGATCCCATCACTTTTGAGTCTTTCTTGATATACAATAAAAGAAGTATTAACAACACTTTCACATCTACGATATACAAAGTCAGATATTGTCACCACATTTTTTACCTGCTCTACATCACTAACTCTTCATCTGATTCATCTGATCTATAGAGAGAAAATAAATTTACCTCTATATGTAGTTCTTAAACAATTCCTTTCTGCTGTTGGATTATTTTGCCTCTTTTTCATTTTGCTTTTTTCTTTATATATATATATATATTCACTGTCATCCCTTTTTTTCATTTACAATAACTGTGGCACATGAATATTGTTACAGCTTTAAAGTCTGCCACAAGTTTGACCAGACAAAACTATTAGTCAAAAATTAACAATAGTTAGCTTTGGGTATGGTGTGGAAGTGATAATTTCCCAGACTATACCATACTGACTAGTACAAGTTTTTTTTTTCACTCACATAAAAATTAAGCTCATTACTGTATTCAATATCCACTTCATAGACTGTCCATATTTCTATGCCCCATTTTGCAGGTTTGTCCAGCATTTATATCACACCATCGTTTCATCTATGGTTAGTCTTTTTTTCCCTGGCTTGTAAAACAAAACAAACAAAAAAAAGCTTAAATGCCTTTTGCACAGCAAACAAAAAGGCTTTTATTTTAATAATGGGTCAAAATTTTCTTCTCCACACATTGGTGTACTGCTAGTGTCTTGTATTGTGAAAATACTAACAGCTTAAACAATCCTGTTTCCAGTCTAATGGAAAATGTTTCATTTATTCAGTTATATTTAATAGCTTCTTGATTCTTATTATAAAGGTTAGGGTTTTAAAAAAATGGCTGACATGTTGAAAGCCATGTATTACTGGCTCTTCCCCACTCTGTTCTGCTTATCTGTTTACTTCTGTGATTATTGACTGGAACAATTGATTTGGCATAACTAAAAGGAAATGAGTTAAGCTGAATCTCCAAGCTAGTATTCATTTTTTGAGAAGGTTCAAAGTATAATGAAATCAATGTGTAAAAATATCCAAAATAATTTAGATGACATATTTTGGATTATTTAGTTAGACTAGTAAATTAATTTTCTTATCATTAATGCTGAGGGTAAGGATGGAAACCAGCACTAAATGATATTACAGATATTAGGTAACATGATTGCAGTTGTGAAATGTTTGTAATATTAGGTGGTAACCACTAATTTTTTTTCCCCCCCACCACAGGGAGTGTCAGGAACATTTTGGACCTTTATTAGATAAAAATACCAATTCAAGTGATCGAACTGTCAGTTTAATGAAGGCTCACAATGTAAACATGAGTCCTAAAAGAGGTCAGAGAAAAGAAGATGGTTGGAAAGAAGTTGTAAGGAAGTAAGTTTTCTTTAATTTTTGTTGTTGTTTTTTTTTTTTGTATTTTGCTATATTTTTGAAATATTTAATTTTTTTTCTATTATAATTAAAAATGCAAATGTTTTTGTTTAGATCTAAAAAAATCATAGTTTCTGCGAATGCTATCAGTCGAGTAATAGGCCGAGGTGGTGCCAATATTAATGCCATAAGAGATGCCTCAGGAGCGCATATAGAAGTTGAAAAACAGAAAGGCTCTGGTGACAGATTGATTACTATCAAGTAAGTTGCTTCTGAGCTTTTATCTCTTTTAACATCAAGAAAGATATAAATATTCATAATTCTACATTTTAATTATTGTTCGTCATGAAAGGTTTTGTATTTCTTCTTAGATTTCTGGCTGATCTATTGCTAACTGGCTTTTTGCTTGATATAATTACAGTTGTACTGTGGTGGAATACATAGTCTCTTTGCCAATTGATGTCTGTTTTTTTTACCCATTAGCTTTTAATGGCTGAAAGTGAGAGTAAGGAACATTACCACCATCATCATTTAATATCCACCTTCCTAAGGCAGCGAGTTGGCAGAAACGTTAGCACGTCGTGAAGGTGGCGAGCTGGCAGAAACATTAGCAATTAGCATGCCGGGCAAAATGCTGAGCGGTATTTTGTCTGCCACTACGTTCTAAGTTCAAATTTTGCCGAGGTCGACTTTGCCTTTCATCCTTTCGGGGTCGACTAAATAAGTACCAGTTACGCACTGGGGTCGATATAATCGACTTAATCTGTTTGTCTGTCCTTGTTTGTCCCCTCTGTGTGTAGCCCCTTGTGGGCAGTAAAGAAATAAGAAATATTGGCACGTCAGGTGAAATGCTTAGCGGTATTTCGTCTGTCTTTACTTTGCGAGTTCAAATTCCGCCAAGGTCAACTTTGCCTTTCATCCTTTTGGGGTTGATAAATTAAGTACCAGTTGCATACTGGGATTGATCTAATGGACTGGGCCCCCTCTCCCAACATTTCAGGCCTTGTGCCTAGAGTAGAAAAGAATATCCACCTTCCTTGCTGTAGAGTGAACAGGAGCTGATAAACCTGAGAACTGCACCAAGTTCTGTCTGCTCTGGCATGGTTTCTGTGACTGGAAGCTCTTCCTAGTGCTAACGACTTTAGTGTGTACTAGGAGCTTTTTAAGTGGCACCAGCACTAGTGATATCATCAAGTAATTTGTAAGGCAAGACCTGTCAACTGAAGGAGAAGACTTTGTGATGAGTGGTTTAGAGGAACAAAAACGGGCCTCGTGCAGTTGGAGAAAAAGGTGAGAGAGAGAGAGAAGATGGTGAAGAAGATGTCAGGGTATGTGTGGTTCATAGGATTGGATAGGGCGAGGGAGCATTTGAGTTTGTGAGAGTGAAAGGAGAGTGGTAGCTGGTGGTGAGTGATGAACATGAGTGGAGGGATGGAGGGGTTAGGAAGATGATTGTGTGCAGGTGCAATAAACATAAGCAATGTGCTTTTAGAGCCTCATATCATCCACAGAGAATTATTCATATTGATTTAGTAGAGGCTTTTTTTTATAGATATAACTGGTATGTATGCTAGTAGCATGTAAAAAGCACTCACTATACTCTTGGAATAGTTGGCATTAGGAAGGGCATCCAGCTGTAGAAACCATGTCAAATCAGATTGAAACCTGGTGCTGCTCCCCAGCATACCAGTTCTCAGTCAAACCGTCCAGCCCATGCCAGCATAGAAAGCGGATGATAAATGATGATGAACTGAACTTGAAACATTATTATGTGGTAGAATAAGAAAATGTATATTAGGCTTTGGACAATTTTTCATGTTTCCAACTTATTTTAATGGAAACTTTTTTTCCTTTCTTTCAGGGGATCTGCTGAAGCAACCAGACAAGCTCATTTATTAATAAATGCCCTAGTTTCTGATCCTGATAAAGAAATTGCTGAGATATTACCCAAAAATAAACAATCACGACAGAGCCAGCAACAACAGCAGCACACTCAGTCACATCAGCAGTCAAATCATGTCCCATTGCAGACTCAGTTAACATCTGAATGGACAAACTCCAGTGTGGCTTCAACTAGCAGTAATAGTGATAGTTGCAATACTAACCATGTCACTAACACTTCTATTGCTAGCGGGACTTATGTTTCCACATGTCCTTCATTGTCAAGCTACAGTTCGAATAATAAGGTTCAAAGGCCTGCCATCTCCAAACAGCAACCCTCTAATTTGGTGACTTCCACTGTTGGTAATACTGCACCACGACCAACATTGGTACAAAGTTCTGGAAGTGGTGTTGTGCAGAGTCAAGTCTGGTCAAATGCTCAGTCCACTTCAACCCTCAACTCACCTCAGCACAATCCACTTCCCTCTCAGAAGTCTGCATCGTTAAGTAATGTCACTCAGCAGCAACAGTCCCAACCCCACCATCAGGTACAGATCCGGTCTCCGCCCACTACAGCTTCCGTTGCCACTTCATCTGCTCCAGAGGCCAAAGTTGTTAGGCAGTTGTTCCCGAGTGATAAGCGGACAACAACTGTGCCTACTGTGGTAACAACTACCCATGCAACTGTCACCTATAGCAGTGCTCCATCAGGGATAAAACTAATAACTTCTACTGCTACCTCAGCTGTAAAGGTTGAAACCCATTCCTCTAATTCTTCTCCTCAAATTAAGTCTACAATCACACCTAGCACCAAAGTTAATTACCGACCTCCTCCTCCTCCTAACATGAAGCCATTAGATATACTTTGTGGTGGTGGTGGTGGTGGTGGCGGCGGTGGTGGTGGCGGTATAGCCCCTAATCCAGTTGGCCCTCCAACTGCTCCTTCAATAGTAAATACTAACTTAGTAATGCGAACAGGTGGTGGCAATGTTTTGCCTCAGTCTCAGCTTTCATCTGAAGCAGCATCCATTCCTGTCACATTACCATGTGACTATTCTCCTTTTAATAACTTGTTTAGTCATGTTGCTGAGCAGGTAATGGGGAAAAAAGACGACCACTGTGGAGAAAGAATGAATTTTGCCAGTGTTGCTGCAGGAGTGCAAATGAATTCTGGATTGCCGTCCCAAGTTGGTCGAAGTTCCCCTAAACCATTACCTGCAGAACCAAAGATAGACGCTGCTTTGCAGGCTAAAGCTCCTGGCTATAAACCTAATGGACACAGGACAAATTCCCCCCAGCACACTTTAGTAATATCAGATCTAGAACCAGTTAAAGTGCCCAATTATAAAAACCCTTTTGGACTGACTTTACATAATTCAGATGTTATGTTAAATTCAGTGGGTTGCTCATTGTCACCCCGGTCAAATAATTCAGGTCAACCTGGATTGTCTCCAAGGACCATAAGGGCAGGTGTAACTTTGGAAGCAGCACACCAACGGATGCTACCTCCTGTTATGTCTAGTCAGAAGGAGGAATATACCATTCCTAACCAACCTATGACTCTTCCGAAAATAGATAGCATTTTAAATCCTCTTGCACCTGATTTCAAAAGTGTTTCCACACCTCAGGGGAATTTGCCTGCACAGTTTCTTGGTCGTACAGGGGTTGGTAACTTGAATTCTGGTAACATTCAAACTGCAATGTATGCAACTCATGCTTTAAATGCTACTTTTGTAAACCCTAACTACAGCAGTATGCACCCTCAGCCCAACTACCTCCCTGTAGCTCCACCCCATCCTCCACCAATGCCAGATATGCAACCCAATTATAACATACTCAGCCAATTTAGTAACCAACCAACTACTAACATGATAAATCCTAACCAACCAGTGCAGCGTCCATATTCACCAATGCATCCACAAGTGCGACCAAACAGTGCACCATCTATAGCACTACGTACAAAAGGTAAATAATTCTTTTAGTTTATAAATTTAACTTGAATTCAAAATATTTTTATTCCAGATAGTTATTGAAGTGGTTTAAAGAATGGTAATCTGATTGAGCCAATCTAACACTCGTGTATCCATGATTTATTATTATTTATTTATATTAAAATTCAATGATATTCTTATGTGGGCTTTGATGGATTTCAGAGCCTCCAAAGTCTATATAATATTGCAAGTGTATTAAAAAAAATGTATCGTTTATGAAGTTGGGCTCACCAATAATTTTTAAAAAGTGATAGTTATGTTCATTGTTTATAATGCCAAATTTTTTTGTGAAGAAAATGAACTGACTGTGTTTAATATTTGTGTGTGTGTTTATGATGGGACTAATTTCTTTTCTCTGACACTTCTTATTTGAAGATATGATTCTTACTTCAAGGTTCTGAAATTCTCTGTATTATTATTATTATTAAGGGATGGAGAAACAAGGAAATTGTGGTATTTATAGCTTTCTCTAAGGTATTAGAGTTACAGTTGTGCGTGTGTGTATGGATTCAGTTAAAATTTAACTTTTCAGTTTTAGAGCAACTTTTGACAAAATTGCTTCATATTATCTAGTTTGGGTGATGAGAAGATTTGAAATCAATTTACTTAGCATTGTGGTCAGAGTAAATATTTTACAAAATGATGTAGAAGTTGCTTTTTCATGTGTGCCAGTGTATTCTAATAATTTAATATAAAAAGAAATTGTAGGTCTTAGTAATTATTTAGTATGAATATTTAACCTTATTTTTAACTTACTGCAGTGATTCTGAGCAGTTAAAATATATCTGCAATATATTGGTTATACTTCTACAATACACAAAATATCTTTAATTTTTTTTTATACAATTCCTAATAGTATTCAATTATAAAAATATGTGAATTTTTAAACACCAATTACTTATAAGAGTCCATTCTAGTAAAAATAGGAATCAAAGAGGTCCATCCATAGGTGAAAAGTGATAAACACTGGCTTACTCTTCTGGCCACGAAGGTGTTCAACGTGATGAAAAGACTGAAAAGAATAGGTGTGATCCTTTAATCTGTGAGAATATAGAGAAACAGACTGACCCAGTCAGAATTTTCTTTGACAGTTAATTTGTCTATTCAAGATAAAGCAGTTCCTTCTATCACTTTGTTTCAGTGTTTTATCAATATCTTAGTGTGTTACTATTTTCATCTACTTGCTCAATATTAATTACAGTTTTATTGCTTTTCTACTTTCATATTTTTACCATTGCATACATTGTTAAATAATTTTTTTCTTTCTTTACTTCTGAAGGCGTTCAAGGTCCATCTTCTCCTTTGCCCCTGAGTACCACTCCTCCACCACAACCCTTAGAACAAGTAAAAAATATTATGGATGAACGTAAACTTTTGAAACCCATTGGAGGAGAACGTATGATTAAAAAACCTCAAGGAATCAACATGGATAATGATTTCAACCCAATGATATGGGCGCTTAGTTCAGGTATGTGTGTATGAAATGTTATCCTGTTGTTACTATAATTAAATATGTTCTAATTACTAAGCAAGTAAATATTTGTTAGATTCAGTTTTGAGATTGCAGATATTTATTAAAAACAATTTTTTCAGAAGATTTGCAATATTTATTGTATTTTATATCTTCAGAATTGAATTCCGAGTGGCCTGCAAGTAGTTCTCCCATCATGGCTTCAGCGGCAATGTCTACTCCAGTCATGACCTCATCTACTGGTTCTACTGGAATAATGACGCCTACTGTCACTGGACCGAATGAAGGGAGAGTGCCATCTCGTTTGGAGAGTGCAACTATTCGAGGCAATTTACTGGATGGCAAGCGCCCAGATCAAGTTGGACAGTCTTATCATGTAAGACATTTTATAATAATAGATTTTTTAGAAATTTAGTGAAATAATTTTTTTTCTCCTTGTAAGGTTTCTCACATCTGATTATCTTTGGTTTAGAGCAATAACGTTTTAAGTCTCTAATCCTAATAACAAAGTTGAATTTCAGTGCCTTGGTAAAGTTGCAGAGGCACTGTGACATGGCATGTCTTTGATATTTCTAGACCTAGCAGTGCTCCATTCTTCTACAGTTATGACCGCTGATTTCCTTTTGAGAGAGAGAAAGAGATATGTATATCGTAGTAGTTATTTTAATGTCTGTTTTTCCACGTTTGCATGTGTCAAATTGGTTGTGGCAAATTTTCTGTGAAATTGAGAGACCTGCGACAAATACCACAAGGCAGTTTATCTGACCCTGTATTATATATACCCACTACACTCTCTGAGTGGTTGGCGTTAGGAAGGGCATCCAGCTGTAGAAACTCTGCCAAATTAGATTGAAGCCTGGTGTTGCCATCCGGTTTCACCAGTCCTCAGTCAAATCGTCCAACCCATGCTAGCATGGAAAGCGGACGTTAAACGATGATGATGATGATGATATGATCATCATAATCATATCTGTTTTTCATGCTGGTATGAGTTGGTTTATACACACAGACAAAAACAATTATATTTCTCATAAAATATTTGAGTCTTACAGAATCTGAATTTATCTATTAGCTGTACATCGATATAACCTTGTTAAAGCCAATAATTGCTTCAATAACTGCTCTCTTTCTCTCTCTCACACACACAGGCTTGGATTTGTGCATTTGTTTGTATAATGTGGATGAGCTTATGTACATAATAGATCATATTTGTTGTATTTGTGGATAATGTTTGGAAATGACATGTGTTGCATTCATTGCACACCAAATAGTTTCGCCTGGCTGGCTTTCACTTTTGGTATTCAAAACTGAGTATATAAGTGTATGAAAGTAGTATCTCTTTTGCTGGTGTTACTGCAAAAATTAACTAGACTGCTTCACACAATTCTTGCTGATGCATATAAGGTGACTATTTCAAACCAGCCTGGCCTATTTTCTCCTTTAAAGTTTATTTTGAAGATTGGAGATTTTATCTTTGTTTCAGTTAATGCCATATTTATACTTTACTTGTATTTTATATACGACCGAGACCTTGTGCTTGAGAAGACCCATCAAGCTGAGCAAAATCACAGCCGTGACAGATACTGGTGTCATGCAAATGGCACTCATGTCAGTGGCATGTAAAGCACCCACTACGCTCTCGGAGTGGTTGGCGTTCGGAAGGGCATCTAGCTGTAGAAAATCATGCCAAATCAGACTGGAGTCTGATGTAGCCTTCCAGTGTACCAGCCTGGTCAAACCGTCCAACCCATGCCAGCATGGACAACGGACATTAAATGATGACTGTGATTTATATATATATATATAAATAAAAGGAGTTAAACACAGGTGTTATTCAAATTAAAAGAAGTAAAAGAATTTGAATAACACCTGCGTTTTACTCCATTTATTTATTTATATATATTATACAAAATATTTCACATCAACCTGGAGTTTCTACCTTTACAAACAGGGCGTTGTGTCCTTATTACTTGTGTGATTTTTTGCTTCCCTGGTAACTATTTTTTCCGTGTTAATTGTAAACAAGGAAAAAATACACACATTCATTTATATCTATATATATATATGTGTGTATATATATATATATAATAGAGACAGACAGACACACACACCTTTTGTTGAATTTACGAGTTCATGAATTAGTTAGGAGTCTTACCAAAGCTATGTATATTTGTTATCTGTATAAGCTTGCTGAGGATAGTGGTAAATATGCAAAAATTGTCTCCACACAACCATACTTACACATGAATTCAAGTATATGTATGAACCATAAAAAAGAAAATCAATCCTATCCATTAAAATTTCAATTGATTCTAAATTGGGAAATATTTTATAATATTTTATTTGGTTAACTTAATTAACAACTACAACAATTTTAATCCACATTTGGTTTATTTGTCCCAATGTAAACACCAAAATGATATCTTGCAGGGCAATCCGCATATGTTGATGCACCGTTTTAGTAATGGAATTGCTACTTTCAACCCACCACCACAAATACCCTTGTATGCGGTGCCACCTTCAGCAAAAGACTTATGGAACATGAAGATCCCTGTGACTGATGTAAGCGAAAAGGGAGTAAGTAATTTTTATTTTTTATTTTTTTACTTCAGCATATTTGTTAGATACAATATATTATGAATAATGGTGCTTGTATTGTTTTCTACATTTTATTTTAAAAAGTAGTTTTTAATATATCCTGAATTGGAATGCCTTTCTAAGTCTATCTTAAACAAGGTACATAACACTTCTTAATTCAAGTTTACCTGACTAGCGAAATAGGGTCCATTCTTACTTCAGAAGTAGAGTGGTTAAAAGTAGAAAAACCATTCAATGTTCGAAAAACATTTGATTCAACAACCCATCCAAGTAAGGGTCTTACCATTATTGTATTAACTTCCACTTTTCTATGCTTGCATGGATCAGACAGAGTTCATTGAGGTAGATTTTCTAAGGCCAGATGCCTTTCCTAAACCTCATTCATCTCTAAGCAAGCAAATATTTCTTCATGGCTGTGTATGTTTCCATAGAAGATTAGAAATGAGGAGACCGTTTGTATTACAGTGATGTTCATTCACAACTATTGCTTGATGCCAAGGACAACGAATGCACATGCATACACCCATTGCATAGAAATCTATTTGATGGGTTTTTTTCAGTTTCCATCTACCAAATCCTCTCAGAAGACTTTGGGTGGCTTGGGACTACAGTAGAAGGAACTGACTCAAAATGCCACGCATTAGGACTGAACCTGCGACCATATAGTTGTGAAGTGGACTTTTTAGTTATGCAGGCATGTTTTTACCCATAGTATGTGTATGGAATGTATTGCTCCAAATTTGGTAGAAATTATATAACTAATGAAAGGCTGATTGAATGTCCATTGTGTTAAAATGACGTCATCATTATCCTTTAATGTCCGTTTTCCATGCAGGCATGGGTTGGACAGTTTGACCCGAGCTGGCCAGTCAGGAAGCTGTACTAGGTTCCAGTCTGATTTAGTTTGGTTTCTATGGCTGGATGCCCTTCCTAACAATAACCACTTTATAGTGTGCTGGGTGTGTTTAATGTGTTTAACGCAACGACAATGATGAAGATAATATAATAGTGTACACAGTGTATGAATAAAAGGCTATTACTCTAATTGGGCATGGATTGTGTTCTTACTAAAGGTCACTATTCTAGCTTGATTTCTATATTACCCCTGAATGCTTGCAAGTCAGTATTTTTGCAGCTAAACAGCTTTTAATGTTATCTTTAAATATGAGGTTAATAGTCTGCAAAATTTTAATTGCAATTTCTGTTTATTACTTTTACAGAACTGGAACTCGTGGAATCAGCCGAATGCCATGTGATTATTTTTTAGAGCTCTGATTACATTTTTGTCCCCAAAGACTGAGCAGATGTGCCTGCATACAGAGGATTACCTACCTCCATCATTAATGGCAGCAGTGAGATGATTACCAGGTCTACTAAGCTATTGGTTAACTCAGCCTCTGATATCCCCAATCTTTGGGGTTTTTTTCTTCTTCTTCTTTGCTCTCCTGAGGAGAGGAAAGAGCTATGGGCAATAACACTGGCAGCAGCAAGGATGACAATCTTTTCTCCCCATGATAACTGCTGTTACCATGGCTTGTGCAAGTTGAATGCCAACCTTGGGAACATTTCAGGAATGATGTACGAAAAAAGATTGAATCTTTGTTTGACATTTCCTTGTTATTGTTCAGGCTTAGTAAATGTGTAAATCTGATGACGCAACGACAATGATGAAGATAATATAATAGTGTACACAGTGTATGAATAAAAGGCTATTACTCTAATTGGGCATGGATTGTGTTCTTACTAAAGGTCACTATTCTAGCTTGATTTCTATATTACCCCTGAATGCTTGCAAGTCAGTATTTTTGCAGCTAAACAGCTTTTAGTCTTTCAAGAAAGTAATTTTAAATAATAAAAATTATTAACTTTGAGAATCCATTATTTTCCTGTGTTTCTAAATTCGTTTTCTCTTACATCTCCACTTGTTTGAATCTTGTTGATTCTCAAATCATGACTGCTTTGTTAATCCCTCTTTGTTAATTACTAGTAAAGAAAAAGGACAAACTCCCGTTGTTTTTTTATCCTTTTCCTTCATATTTTATTAATGCTTTCCAACTTCATTTTTATATTTTCAAATTATCAACTTCAGCATTAATAATTTGCTTTAATAAATAATTGGAAGTATGAGCTCCCATAAGAAAGAAACCATTACTTCAGTACAACCTAATGGATTTTCTTAGCCGTATTAGCAAAGCTAAAAGAATATTCTTAGAAACCACTTATAGGAAATGATAATAGTTTACTATAGTTTTAAATGTTTAAACCTCTAACATTTACTTTCATGTGTAGCGTTTTAAGTTTGAATGTTATAGGGTTCACTTAAGAATGAACATGATATTTTTAGTAATATGTCATGTAAAGCAGATAAAATAGTGTTCATTTGAACTTTTTTTTTTAGTTAATCTGAGAAAACTGATGGTTTTTAATTGACACCTTTTTCAAAACCATCATGCACAATAGGACTCATAGTTTAGTAAAATGTAATACAAACCAGATATTGTGAAATACATTTTCTTTTTAGAAAAATAATGAGTTGGTGTTAATGGTAGCAAAAACTTACCTTCAATACCTGGTAAATAAATTATGGTTTGAAAATAATCTAAACATAATCAAGTTAATGTTGCTTAACCTGTTTTGAATAATTTTACAGGTTTTGTATTTTCTATTTTTTAAATAGTATATTCTTTGACCCTGCATCAACTCTGATGCAGCAGACCTATGACATGTAAGTAGTCATAAAAGAGATATCTTGTTCTAGATATATATACCTTGCCTTTATAGCAGTGAATTGTATGGGGTGCAGTCTAATTTTTTTAAGGAGTCTCTACATTGTTACTCAACCTGCTGAATATAATAATATACCAGAAAAGAAGATAGATCTGTTCACATTTTGATTGTCACTGGGAAAGCTGTAGGAAAAAGTATATTGCAAATTTGTCTTATCTCAAATTTTTCTTGTGAGTTTTGAAAATTTGGTAATATTCATGGCATGGCATTGATGGCTTCATTTGTTTACCTAAATTTTTTCCTCCTCAATTTCGTTTTCTTTGTGGATATTTGAAATGCTAAGAAAAGCTTCGAATTCCTTTCCAGAATTTGTCTTTGTGGTGTAGATATGCATATTATTAGCTTTTGCAACTAAAATTGCATGCCAAAAGTTACTAGTAGCAATTACAAATTTTAATTA
The DNA here is from genome assembly GCF_001194135.2 of Octopus bimaculoides. Taxonomy (NCBI): domain Eukaryota; kingdom Metazoa; phylum Mollusca; class Cephalopoda; order Octopoda; family Octopodidae; genus Octopus; species Octopus bimaculoides. The sequence goes on from NC_068985.1 coordinate 23,429,166, forward strand.
GTCAATATTAGAAATTGCCATATAAGTCAGTAAAACTTCACTCAGGAAGGATTGAGCTAAGTATTACCTCAAAGTCAGATGTCAGCATATAGAGCAAGCTATTTTATATCATGAATTAGCATTCTGTTGATATTGCCTCACTTTCTCCAGTTTACAACTTTTTATAAATTTCTTGACATTCTCCTGGTCTTCCTGAATTGTCTCCCTTCTATCAAAGTTTGGAAAATACTGTTTCATAATAAAAATAAAACGAGTATTTGCATTGAAGACTAGAATTCGGATAGACATTAAAGAGTTTTAGCTGTATATAGAATGTGTCACAGTTGTAGATTTAAAAATGTTTTACCAAGTGGGTGTGTATACAATACAATAGTTAACATTTGAAAATGTTTGTTAGATATTCACTTTCCTATTTTGTTTCAGTTTATTCTGTGCATGTATTTCTAGCTTTCTTTATTTTTCTTTTACTTGTATGCTTGCTTTCTGTTCCCTCTTTTAACCTTTTCTAACCAGTTTTGCACCTGAGCTCTCAATACAATAAGTTAATTATTGTTATATTTTGTAAACAAACTTTGGAAGCATCAAATGGGTTTCATATTTTATAGACAGAGATTGTTGTCACTAGAGTGTGGGTTCAAGCCATATGGCTGTCTGCTGACAACTTTTTCCATCTTATAAGGGTAAAATACCCAATCTTACTGCTGTTTTCATGGCTGTACTGTGTTCGAAATGCTATTCTCTTGTCTGTAAAATTATTATAGTTTAATGAATAGAAAAATTTTATTTCTAAATCTCTCAATGAGAGATATTCGGTAACAGTACTCTAAAGTAAAGATTATTTGCCAACACAATGTGGCAGTCCCAGTTCGGATGAATGTTACCGTCATTAGCTCTCTAGTGTTCACATTAACCGTGTGTATAAAAAAAATACAAAATAAAAACAAAAGATAATTAACATTTTTATTAATTTATGAATAACCGTTATTGGAATAAATCTAGGAATGAGATGACTTAAGTGAAAGTATTTCACCAACAAAATAAGATAGAGCTGATTTGTTCAACGAGTGTACCTACTACGTCTGGGGTAGTCTGAAAGTTTATATTTTTACAAAGGCTTCTTTGTTGCTGACAATTCTCTCTATCCTCTTTTGTTAAACAAAGAACATATTGACAGATGAGGTTATACAGTTAAGATGAAAAATAGTGTGTTAAATATATCAATGGAAGAGCAAAACATCAGTGAAGATAGCTTCAAGGAAGACACATCCACCAACAAAATAGAGGAACCAGGTTTTCTCTCTTGAAAGATCACCTTTGCGGATGAAATTCACCTACAAAATAGATTACAGGAGAATAATCATAATTTGTTATATTGAATATGTTTGCAGGTTAAATTTTTAATTAATCATTATTTTGAAAGCCCTTATTTATCTTTTTCTTCTCTCTTTTGTTCAATCCTCTTTTAAAAGTATTTTTCAGTATATCAATTAGTAAGAATAAAACTGAACAATTTTGCAATTATAGGTAAAATTCCATATTAATCGATTACATTCAATCTTTATGACCAAGCAGTATGAATAAATGCAATTATAAGCAAGAATATTATTCTTGGTAAATAGCTACGGAATAAACCATCAGATTTTCAACTCTAGGAATTCCCTTCAGAATTTGAATGTTCTTTCCTTGAAGGTATAATTTGTTGTGAAGTAATGCAAAACCTGCTTTACAATGAATTGAACATTAGTCATATCTGTATCTCTTTGAAGAAAACTGACTGATCTTGATGGTTTGTAGCCAATCATTAGTGACGTGCTTTAGTCACATGAACATAGGTATAACCAAACCATTAAGAAGTTTGCTTTGTAAATATAATGTCCCAAGTTAGTATTTCATTGTGTGGCATCTTGAGCAAGTGCATTTACTATAGCTTCAGGTCAACACAAGGTTTGTACACTATTCAGTCCCTGTGTACCCAAATTCACTCACAGTTAAGTGGACTGTGCTTGTCACACATGTATCCTGCTGATTATATTTCTCAACACTGTCCCTTAATTCCTTCCATTTCCCCTCTTCTCAGCAATACTCCTCCTCCCACTGCTCTTCTTACATCCCTTCATCCCTCCATTTAGGATCACCATCCACTCTGTCTTCTATTCTGTTCTCCTTCAGTTATAGGGATCACTATAGGATCTCAGCCATGCAAGTTATGAGGTGATCATCAGTAGTGCTGGTGCTATGAAACAAAAAAGCACCCAGCACACCCTGTAAAGTGGCTGCCATTAGGAAGGGTGTCCAGCCATGCCAAAGTAAACACTGGAGCATGACACAGTCCTCAGACTTGATAGATCTTGTCAAACCATCCAGCTCATGCTGATATGGAAGGTAGACGGTAATCGATGATGTTTATCTCTATGTAGTCAACACTGCTGAGGTCGACCTTACCTTTCATCCTTTTGGGGTCGATAAATTAAGTACCAGCTGCACACCGGAGTCGATCTAATGGACTGCCCTCCCCACCTCCCCCAAAATTTCGAACCTTGTGCCTAGAGCTTTCCATGCTAGCATGGGTTGGACGATTTGACTGAGGACTGGTGAAACCAGATGGCTACACCAGGCCCCAATCTGATCTGACAAAGTTTCTACAGCTAGATGCCCTTCCTAACGCCAACCACTCAGAGAGTGTAGTAGGTGCTTTTACGTGCCACCGGCATGAAGGCTAGTCAGGCGGTACTGGCAACGGCCACGCTCAAAATGGTGTATTTTATGTGCCACCCGCACAAGTCGGTCCAGGGGCACTGGCAACGATCTGTGATCAATGCCCTCTATTTTAGTTTGACAGGGCCCAAATCTCTAAGAAAAGTGCTAGTATGAAGAGTAAATAAAACACAATCATTCAATCTGGGATTGAACTTGTAACACAGATTTGACCCATTGAGAGTTTAACACCACTCAGTAGTATTCAAACTTCACAGAGTCAATAAGGGAGCTTCTGTGGTCCTGACTTGCTAGGAACAGCATGTAAATACACCCTTAATGGCTTAAAAAAAAGGAAGTAGGCATTATACAATATAGTCATCATTTAACATCCACTTTTCTATGCTTGCATGGGTCCAATGGAATTTGTTGAGGCAGATTTTTCTATGGCCAAATTCCCTTCCTGTCGCCAACCCTCACCTGTTTCCAAATCACCATCTATAACATCCTTTTTCCATGCTGGCATGGGTTGGATGGTTTTAATAAGGGCTAGCTGCACCAGGCTCCAATCTGATCTGGCAAGTTTTCTACAGCTGGATATCCATCACTCCTAAAGTGTAGTGGGTGCCTTTTACATGCCACTAGTCAGGTGGCACGGGCATCAACCACAACTACAATTTCCATTTTGGTTTTAATTTTACTTGACCCAATAGGTCTTCTCAAGTGCAGCATATCGCCTGATGATTCAAGGGTACTTTTAAATGGGCTGGTTATGCAACACGGCTGTGATCTCACTTAACTTGCCAGGTTATTCGCTACGATTTGATTTCACTTGACTCAACAGGTTTTCTCAAGTACAGCATATAGCCTGACGATTCAAGGGTACTTTAAAATGGGCAGGTTATGTGACACTGGTATCGCCACAATTGTGATCTCACTTTACTTGCCGGGTCTTCTCAATCACAGCGTATCTTCAAAGGTCTCGGTCTCTTGTCATTGCCTTTGTGAGGCCCAACGTCTGAAGGTCGTGCTTCACCACCTCATCCCATGTCTTCCTGAGTTTCTTCCACTGTTAGGATGTGACAGCTCTCCTCATCCATATGCAGCAAATGACCATACCAGTGCAGTCTCTCTTACACACCACATCTGATGCTTCTTATGTCCAACGTTTCTCTCAGGGCGCTTACTCTCTGTTGTGTATGTGCACTAACATTACACATCCAGCACATCATACTAGCTTCATTTCTTTCAAGCCTACATATGTCCTCAACAGTCATGACCCATGTTTCACTGCTGTGTACCATAGTTGTTCACACACATGCATCATAAAGTCTACTTTTCACTCTGAGTGAGAGGCTTTTTATTACCAGCAGAGGTAGGAGCTTTCTGAACTTTGCTCAAGCTTTTCTTATTCAAGTGGCAACACTCTCAGAGCATCCACCCCCTCTACAGACTTGCAATCAAATAAAAACGGTCAGAATTGACAAATCAGAAAGGAATTGTTCTACCATGACAATGCTACAACACACACATCTTTGCTAACTCATGAAAAATTATTGGAGCTTGGCTGGGAAGTGATGTCACATCCACCATATAGCCCTGACCTTGCACCATCAGATTACCATTTATTTCAAAGTTGGCAAAATTCTTTGAATGGTAAAATGTTCAATAATGATGACCTGAAATCACACTTGCTTCAGTTTTTGGCTGAGAAGGAACAGAAGTTCTATGAGCACAGAATCATGAAATTGCCAGAAAGATGGCAAAAGGTCATCGAACAAAATGGAAAATATATAATTGATTAAAGTTCACTCTTTGTATGAAGAAAAGTGACTTTTATTTCACATTCAAAAACCAAAATTACTTTCT
>NC_068985.1:23434200-23435357 GCF_001194135.2 Octopus bimaculoides
GAAGTTAACGTGCAAGTGGCTGAGCACTCCACAGACACGTGTACCCTTAACGTAGTTCTCGGGGATATTCAGTGTGACACAGTGTGACAAGGCTGACCCTTTGAAATACAGGCACAACAGAAACAGGAAGTAAGAGTGAGAGAAAGTTGCGGTGAAAGATTACAGCAGGGTTCGCCACCATCCCCTGCCGGAGCCTCGTGGAGCTATTTTAGGTGTTTTCGCTCAATAAACACTCACAACGCCCGGTCTGGGAATCGAAACCGCGAGTCCGCTGCCCTAACCACTGGGCCATTGCGCCTCCACAATTTTATATCATAAGAAAAGACTTACCATCAGAAGCTCTACAACAACAAATCCAATTAGTGATAGTCCAAGCATAAAATATAGAGCACCATTTGCCTGCTGATGGACACCTTGGTAAATGCTCAGTGATATTGTGATCTGGAAAGTAGAGACAAACATCTTGAAACATAGTTGAAATGTTACATTCCTTAGATACAGATTTTTGTAAATGGCAATCTCTACAGTTCAAGGAATTGCGTTTTGACTGCAAAACATATACACCAACCAAGCAAATTAGAAAGTTCTTATGTGGTCACTTGATCAGCTAGAAATGGCAGCCAAATTGCCGTCTCACAACACCCAGCCATCTTAATAGGGGTATTAGATGTTTTGGCACAGTTGTTTTGATGTCACTCATTCAACACTTACTTATTTGACATCAGACATTTTAATGCTTTTCTTGTTCTTTTCCGCTTTCAATTACTTTCAGTTTATTTGTGTGAGCATCTAGTTATGTTTATATGTATGTGTAATCTCTCTCTCCATACACATCATCACCATTGTTTAACGTCTGCTTTCCATGCTAGCATGGGTTGGACGATTTGACCGAGGACTGGTGAACCAGGTGGCTATACCAGGCTCCAATCTGATTTGGCAGAGTTTCTACAGCTGGATGCCCTTCCTAACGCCAACCACTCCGAGAGTGTAGTGGGGGCTTTTACGTGCCACCGGCACGAAGGCCAGTCAGGCGGTACTGGCAACGGCCACACTCGAAATGGTGTATTTTATGTGCCACCTGCACAGGAGCCAGTCCAGTGGGACTGGCAACGAACTCGCTTGAATGTCTTTTTATGTGCCACTGGCACAAATGCCAG
>NC_068985.1:23435476-23441535 GCF_001194135.2 Octopus bimaculoides
GCCAGGGAGGCGACGTTGGTAACAGTCATGCTCAAATGGTGCTATTTACATGCCACCGGCATGAAAGCCAGACAGCTGGTGCTCTGGCAACGATCACGTTCGGACGGTGCTCTTAGTGATTTACTCGCTTGCCCCAACAGGTCTTCACAAGCCGAGTTTAGTGTTCAATGAAGACGTTGGCATGGGTGCCAGTCTACAAATTTAGTTCGATTTCGATTCCGATTTCACTTGCCTCAACAGGTCTTCGCAAGTGGAAATAATAATAATAATGGTTTCAAATTTTGGCACAAGGCCAGCAGTTTTGGGAGAGAAAGTTGATTACATCAACCCCAGTGATCAACTGGTACTTATTTCATCGACCTCGAGTTGGCTTTGGTGGAATTTGAACTCACAACATAAATGCAGATAGCATGCTAATGATTCTCACAGTTTGCCACCTTAATAATAATAATAAATAATAATGATAATAACAAAAGCAGTCAGAGAGCGCAAACATCCGCCAAGGCAACACCAACATTCTCTCGATGATTCGCCAGAGATGATTTTTAAAATGAGAATATCTGAAATAAACTCGACTGCTCTCACAAATGAGAATACTAAAAATGAACCTGACTGCTCTCATAAGTTAAGTAAAAAACTTGGAAAAATAATCCAGAATCCTTGTCCTGTACTAGATCAATCCCCAAATCTAATCAGTTCATGCCAGTCACAAGGTCAAACATCCCTGAAAGTTTCTTCCAAATCCATCCAGCAGTTCTTGAGATATCTTGTTCATGGACAAACAAACAAACAAACACGACTGAAAACAATACCTCTGCCTTCGCTTAGGCAGAGGTAATAATTCTTTCTACTAAAGGCACAAGGCCTGAAATTTTGGAGGTGGGGACATTGACAAGAAGAAATACTTAGTAAAGAAAGAAACCACACCAATAAAAATGTTTATTTCATTGAATAAGACTATCAGCAAATGAGTAATGATGAGTGTGCATGTGTGCGTGTGCACTGAAAAGCACAACTGTCAAATATCACGTTGAAGTTTGCATAAACTTTTCAATCCTATTATAGAAGTTACATCAACTTACTGATATGATTATTTTGAGCAATTAAGTTGTTATCAGATATGTAAACAAAACTGAACATTCCTATGAAGATGACATTTAAGTTTCTCTTCACGCATAGATAAATTTTCTTCAAATCAATTAGGAAGCTGCTGTATAGTCTCACCGCTGATAGAAATAAATAGTAAACTTCTCACAAATCACATTCTACCACCTTAAATAAAGAAGGACATGCAGGATAATGTTGTGGGTATGGTAAGTCAGAGGAAAGAAAAATAAGGATGTGGATGACAAGAATGCCTCTAAATATTCTTTCTACTTTAGGTACAAGGCTTTTGTTCTATAGAATTGAAATATATATATACATACATACATGCATGCATACGACAGGCTTCTTATGTATGTATGCATGCATACAACAGGCTTCTTTCAGTTTCCGTTGACCAAATCCACTCACAAAGCTTTGGTCAGCTTGAAGCTATGGTAGAAGACACTTGCCCAAGGTGCCATGCAGTAGGACTGAACCCGGGATTGTGTGGTTGGTAAGCAAGCTACTTACCACACGGCCACTCCTGCACCTATGCATATATATAATTTAACTGTTTCCTACTTATTCCTAATTATTAATACACACACACACACACACACACATGCAAGGATGATCAGGGAAAAGGAAATACTTACAAATACCATAAGGATGAGAGTTCCAACAAATATTACTTGTGCCGTTTTCTGAAAGAAATAAAAACAAATAGAGAATCAAATTTGGTTAAAAACCATTGTGCTACATATGGAGGAGTTGTGTATAAATGATTAATTTCAGTGTACTACGAGCTGACCTTCAGAAGATGCGAAAATTTCCATTGTCCTCCCTGTCATCAACCCTCATTTGTTTCCAAGTAAAGGAATATTTACCTATGACCAGGCATGCTTCCATTGGAGAGTTGTAATCAAAGAACACCACTTACATGATGGTAACGTTGGTTTGATAACTGTCAAGCAAACCAAAGGCAAGAAGACACTAACACAGTCACATGCAATTGCATATATGATGGACTTCTGTCAGTTTCTGTCTACCAAATCCTTTCACAAAGCTTTTAATGTCCCTGGCACTAGTGTAGCTAGAGCGTATGCTGCCTGGGACAGCCCTTCTGTTTTCTGCCCCTGGATCCCACAAAAAACACATATTGCCTACAGAAGACCGAAAAGTGGTGCTCCTTTAAAGCACCACCCCTACAGTCCCCCATTAGCTATGCTAGTGGATTCTGGGCTATAGTGTGGAAGACACCTGACCAAGGTGCCACACAGTGGGACTGAATGCAAGACCATGTGGTTGGGAAGCAAGCTTCTTTACCAGTGACTATGAACCATTAACACTAGTTTCGAATTTTGGTATAAGACCAGTAATTTCAAGGGAAGGGGTAAGTCAATAACGTTGACCCCAGGGTTCAACTGGTACTTATTTTATTGCCCCTGGAAGGATGAAAGACAAAGTCAACCATGGCAGAATCTGAACTCAGATTGTAAGGATGGATGAAATGTCACTAAGCATTTATCCTAATAATTCTTATTTCTTTATTGCCCACAAGGGGCTAAACATAGAGGGGACAAACAAGGACAGACAAAGGGATTAAGTCGATTATATCGACCTCAGTGCGTAACTGGTACTTAATTTATCGACCCCGAAAGGATGAAAGGCAAAGCTGACCTCGGCGGAATTTGACCTCAGAATGTAACGGCAAACGAAATACCGCTAAGCATTTCGCCCGGTGCGCTAACGTTTCTGCCAGCATGTTGCTAACGATTCCGCCAGCTTGTTGCTAACGATTCCACCAGCTTGTTGCTAACGATTCTGCCAGTTTGTTGCCTTTCAATAGACTTTATGTTGGCTTCAAATTTTGGCGCAAGGCCAATGATTTCAAGGGGAAGGGTAAGTCAATTACAATGGTCCCAGCAGTTAAACTGGAGCTTGTTTTTATCAACCCTGAAAGGATGTAAAGCAAAGTCAACCCTGGTGACATTTGAACTCAGAAAATAGAATCGGAAGAAATGCCACTAAACATTTTTTCCGGAGCAGTAATGATTCAACCAGCTCGTCACCTTAATGTACTGGTTTCAAATTTTGGCACAAGGCCAGCATGCATGGGGGTGGGGTTAAGTTAATTACAGCGCTCAACTGGTACTTACTTTATTGATCCTTGAAAGGATGAAGGTAAAGTAAAATTACAAGAAATGCTGCTAAACATTTTTCCCAGAGCGGTAATGAGTCAGCCAGTTCATCACCTAAATGTACTATTTATATTAAAGGCAATCAAAGTTTTTCTGCAGCAGCACTGTACAGTTAAATTTTTTATGAAACAGGACAGGAAACCAAATCACTTGAGTAGAAACTTGACAGCACACTTTTCTATTCATTTCCCCTCTTGATAACAATGTCTATTAGCATTGCACTTCAAGTGGCTGTAAGAGCCTCATCAAAGAGCCATGTAGATAAGATGATTATCTTGAACATCCCTGCCAAATCATTGATCTCAATAACAATTAGTCTCGTCTTGGTACCAATCTTTATTCTTACTTTGACATCATTTAATCCTTTAGCATTCAGATTACTTTGTCAAATGCAATACAGTAGAATCTCGCAGTACAAGTGCCCTATTGTATACTCTTTTACTTGTTTCAGTCTTTTGACTGTGGCCATGCTGGAGCACCACCTTTAGTCAAGCAACTTGACCCCAGGACTTATTCTTTGGAAGCCTAGTACTTATTCTATTGGTCTCTATTGCCGAACTGCTAAGTTACGGGAGCATAAACACACCAGCATCGGTTGTCAAGCGATGTTGGAGGGACAAACACAGAAATGCAAACACATACATATATATATATATATATATATATATATATATATATATATATATATATATACACACATATATACGACGGGCTTCTTTCAGTTTCCGTCTACCAAATCCACTCACAAGGCTTTGGTCAGCCTGAGGCTATAGTAGAAGACACTTGCCCAAGATGCCACGCAGTGGGACTGAATCCGGAACCATGTGGTTGGTAAGCAAGCTACTTACCACACAGCCACTCCTACGCCTATATGAGTAATTTGTATGAGTAATTTGCTGCATGAGCCGAGACTCATGCGAATTTTTGTCTTGAAGTATGAGCGGAAATCCACAGTACGAGCACACAAACCGTACCATCTTTAAGGTAATTCAGTTAATAAAACCAGTTTACATATTTCTTTTGCATTCTCTTTTTTATAACTGTCATTTTACTTGTAACTACACCTTTTCTGTTTTAAAACCCATAAAAATTATTTTTGAGCAGTTTTTGTGGGGCTGGAACGGATTAATTATATTTTAGTTAATTTCAATGGGGAAAACTGATTTGTAAAACGAGTAAATTGTAAGACAAGCTTGGTCATGGAATGAATTAAGCTCATACTGTGAGGTATCACAACTCATTTATTATCATTGTTTTGATTTCAATGTGCATTATCATGTAGCTTTGAAATTTCAATCATGTGATTGTTTATTTTTAGAATGTCATTGTAGGGTTGGTGTGGGAGGCCAAATCTGGCCTCAAACAGGTAGAATATTTGGGCCAGACATGGCTGGTTTAAATGCTAAAGGGTTGAGGGTACTGCATAGATGGTGAAAGCTTCTAACAGCCAGTTCCCTAATCATTAGGATTTCCAATCTTCGAATTACAAAGTGTGGAGGCGCAATGGCCCAGTGGTTAGGGCAGCGGACTCGCGGTCGTAGGATCGCGGTTTCGATTCCCAGACCGGGCGTTGTGAGTGTTTATTGAGCCAAAACACCTAAAATAGCTCCACGAGGCTCCGGGTGGGCATGGTGGCCAAACCCTGCTGTACTCTTCCACCACAACTTTCTCTCACTCTTACTTCCTGTTTCTGTTGTACCTGTAATTCAAAGGGTCAGCCTTGTCACACTGTGTCACGCTGAATATCCCAGAGAACTACGTTAAAGGTACACGTGTCTGTGGAGTGCTCAGCCACTTGCACGTTAATTTCACGAGCAGGCTGTTCCGTTGATCGGATCAACTGGAACCCTCGACGTCGTAAGCGACGGAGTGCCAACAACAACAAATTACAAAGTAGAGATCCTTAACCTCCTCCTGTATCATGAACAGACAATGACTTTTCTAGGTTTTAGAACCGAGTTAACATCAATTGAATACCTTAGTCATCTAGGCTAGGGAGATTTTGCTGGTCATTTCCAGTAATGTAATTCATAAAAGCTTGCAGCGGTGGCAGTCCATGGTATTTCCTAATCTTCAGTCTTTCATTAGTTTTCTGTATTTCTTAAACTCTATGTAACAGTAAATTTATTTGTCAATATATATATATATATATATAAATATTAGGGCAGTGAGTTGGGAGAATTGTTCGCACACTGGGCAAAATGCTCAGCGGCATTTCGTCTACCATTACATTCTGAGTTCAAAGGTCGACTTTGCATTTCACCGTTTTGAGGTTAGTAAAATAAGTACCAGTTGAGCAATTGAGTCGTTTTAATCGACTTGTCCTCTCAGCCGGAACTGCTGGCCTTGTGTCAAAATTTGAAACCAATATATGGGGTTGGCCAATAGTCACCTGACAGTAAATCAAAACCATTTAATTCCAAGGTTTATTTATATTTAACAACTGAATGAATTTAATAGAAGCATCTAAATATGAAACATCATGAAAATTGTTCAAACTGAAGTCCTTGAGCGACACATTTTCCCATTCGAGTCAAAACAAAATTACAGATAGTATTTATGGAATTTTGCTTTGCTGTCGGGTGACTTTTGGCCACTCCTGTATATAAACATCTACATGCTTGTACATGAGTGTTTGTCTTCTGAATAGATTTAGTTTTTGTATCTATATACATCCTTTTATATATATATATATATATATATATATATATATATATATATATATGTGTGTGTGTGTGTGTGTGTGTGTATGTATATTTATATACATCAAGT
>NC_068985.1:23441545-23443364 GCF_001194135.2 Octopus bimaculoides
TATATATATATATATATATATATATATATATATGTGTGTGTGTGTGTATGTATATTTATATACATCAAGTCTTATCGTGTTTATCTGCATCACTCACTGTGTGTGTGTGCGTGTGTACGATATACAGTATACATATATATACGTATATACACACGTACGTATGTGTGTGTGTATACACACACACACAAAGTTACAGACACCTGCTGTAATCGCCTTTTCTTTCCTTTGTCATAATTTCAAATCCTTCCCAGCTGTCACGTAGTTAAGCACTAATAAACAAAATGAGAACCATTGATTAATTCACTCTTTGAATAAGGTTAGTTCAGCCTCCCAGTCAGATTATAGTAGTTAGCAAAACGTTTTTACGAGTTAATAAAAACCTTATACGATTTCTCATGATTATTTATTGTCAACTTTGCATTCATTACTTCGAATCTGAAACAAATTATTAAATAGTAATATCACTGTTAATTTAGAGGGCGGTTTTTATTTTGTATCTTAACTGCGGAATTGAAAACTATCTTGGTGCACATGATCACTCAAATAGCCTCCAGTATTGTTATCAACAAACGAAGTAACGATTACGTTGCTGTACAACCAGCTAGAGATAATGGCCAAGTCTACCCCAAATCACATAGCAACTGTGTTAAATGAAAAGAGTAGATATTCCGAAAATGTAAGGGCCATAGCTGAAATGCTTTGATCATACTTAAGCTCTATCAGGTTGGACCGAGGGCTAAACAACAGTACGATTCATAAGAGAAATCTGTTTACATGCACACACGTACACACATATGCAATACATCAGAAATTTGAACACTGTAAATTAGATTATTCCTTCATTCAGATTTGTATGCGGACGGTTTGTATAGCCCAAAGTCAATCCTGGTCAGGCAGAAAACCTATCCCGCATAGAGACTACATGGTCAAATAGATATCTTTTTATTAAAACGGTCGGGTGTGATTGGAAGGATATTTGGCGATTTCGAGCAGGTCGAATGACTACGATGAGTTCCTTCGATGGCTCACGTTGATCGTTAAAACTCAAGATAATTTTGGCGGTTGTTTTGTCCCAGGTCGGCCTCCTGACTGAGTACTCCATGGTCAAAGGCGTTCCAGGCACAACCAGTTCGTCTTTTTTCTTTTTATCTAATTTCTCATATGAAAACGGAGCCATGACCACCCAACCATTTCCCCCAGCTTTAATATCTCGTTTAAGACGGTATTGTATGATTCACTGGAGATTTAACTGTTGTTTTTAGTAGGTCGAACGAGCATATAAGGCTCTTGTAGTTTCATGACAGAACTTAAATTTTAGGTTTAAACTTAAAACTGTACAGAGATGGGAGTGGGGGGGACAAAATGAGTAATTCCTGATTTCTTGTTATTTTCTCTCTACCTGTTTGAAATCATTACATTGCAAAGTACTGCATTATCATTTTGTACTGTAGTATCATCTCTAGGAGTAAAAATTGGTCAGCATAGTTGTTTTGTTGAAGGTGAGAGAGTTTGGAACATAGTCAGATGACATACTTTTTTTTTTCAAGAATTTTCCCTCAACTCTGAACTCGATTATAATTGAGATTGCTAATAAAAGCTATTAACTCTTTATTTATTGGTTTACGGCGAAAATGAATTTCATGCCAATTATGAGCATACAAAACTATACCAATATACCAAATATGAAATCAATTGGAACAAAAATTAGAGAAATTGGAAAGTGGTAACCAACCAGAAAAGACCCAATATCTGAATAATTTTTGGTGTTTAACAATCAATATTCCTTTCTGTTGGATTCCAATTCAGGTCCCCCCCCCCC
>NC_068985.1:23444265-23447280 GCF_001194135.2 Octopus bimaculoides
TGTTATCAGTTCATTGTTTATATTCAGAGGAAGAAAATTATCGCAAGTGCCGAACGAACGTGAAACTCCCTGTTTACCTTTCGTTTGATGACGTTCAAAATACTAGATGCTAATGATTTGTATTGTAGTATTACATTTTCACATTAATTAAGAATATTGTCAATTAGGATAATGTCTGAGATTTGTTTATTTATTTGTGCAATGATCATGAACAAGTTATTGGATGGTTAAAAATATAATAGATTTCTTTTCGTTTTTGTATTTGTTTTGCAAGTTTCCATTGCTATATTTGTGGGGATGATTATATATAGGTTTTGTGCCTGTGGTTAAATGGTATAAAAAAAAAAAGAAAAGACCATCCCCAAATATAACAACATAGAACTTTTTTATTTCTGAGTAAAAAAAAAAAAAATTTAATGAAGAAAATTTTACTCAAATATCACTAATATAATCGCTATCCATACATTCGAAAACACATCTTTGGACGCAAAATTGCATTAAAAATATGCGTTATTAAGAAAGTTATGAAGAAACGAAGTTGTCGTCGGAGTTATATCGAACTTGTAGAACAACGAAAATGGACAAGTGCCAAATAACATTTGTTGTTTAAGATCAGTTTGTGTGCTGAGGAAGGTTACTTCATGTATTTTCTTTAATAGACTTTAAGAAAGTTTCCACAAAATAAACTGAAAGCACTGGTTTTCTTCGCAATGCCTTCATATATACATGATTATTTCAAACAAACATCCATTAAGGAGATCCAGTTGTGACAGGTCTTAAGTTTTACTGTCAAAATATTTTTTTACCAACCTAAATAAATGAAAACATTTTTTTTTATATGGAAACTAATAAATATACTTTTAAAAACTTAAACGATCAACTTCTGAAAAATATCTTCAGGAGAAATACTAACATTTTCCCTCGAATAGCCTATATTAATAATTAACTCGCGTGAGTTAGCCATTATTAGACTGAGTCGTAAAAACTTAAGGATTAGTCTAATTCTAATGAAGTGGAACATATGAAACTAGTTGATTTAGAAAGAACTTTTAATAATAAATTACTTACAGTTCGTCCCATGTCTGCATCACTATAGTAGCTGGGTCTCGAGTCTTCGGGCACATTGCCGGCCAACAACCTCGTATTATCGTCAGGCATTCTGTAGAAACTTGCGAATCTATTTCACCGAGGATTAATCCAAATTGTATATTATTAATAATTATAGTGGTATAAGTATTTGATAAGTAACTTATGATGGACGTTTCTGTTTAAATAAAGGTCCAATTGCAACAGGCGAGATGGGCGAAAACCAGACGAACATAAACAATAATATAAATGCCTGAATTAGCTCACAAGTTGCTCGCTCTATAATAATTCAGCTGACAAGGAAGACAGTAAATACCAGGGGCGGTGGTGTCGGGTAGCAGTAGTAGCAGCCTTTAATGATATCGTCTGCGTCAGTAATTAATAACAAACTTTTTAAATAATGACCGTGAAATGTTTCCACGTGGTGTATTGGCTTTGTGAAGTATTTTATTCTTTCAACAATAACGTTGCATGTCAGGTGATTCTCAGATGTGGGATGCAAAATAGCGGGTGCTTTGTAACAGAGGTAGGTAAGTATATAGTGCTGTAACGAACTCAAAGATACGGTACATCACCATTAATTCCACACACACACATAACTTGTTCATACAAACGAAAAGAAGTAGTTCTCATATATAATAAGTAAAGTTGAATATACGAGGTTTGTAGGAAAGTAATGCAAAAGTGGAGATAACTTTTTTTATTAACGCATCCAAACTGCACATGTTGGTGGAATAATTCGTTCTCTTTACATAGTAATTATTTTTCTTGTCCTTCTTCATTGCAGGTCCCAAGCAGAGGCAATGTGCCATCACTGACTTCATATTGAAAGAGGGATGCAAACTGTCCGACATCCACGGAAGCCCAAATGTTGTTTACGGCAAAGAGCAATGTGCACAGATGGATGAAGAAGTTTAAAGAAGGGGAAACCAGAATTGAAGACAACTCACGCAATGCGGGACCATTAAATACTACTACTGACCTACTAACATGAATAGCCGTTGGGTGGAAGAATTGATTCTTGCGGACAAACGAATCACAATATCGTAGGTAGTGAGGAAATAACGGGGCGATTCGCCCCGTGCGGCACTTTTATGGAGGCGACACTTTAGTGTCTGCTGTATAAGCCTGTATAGGGGACGGAGTTGGGATGGCAAACTCATGGGCTGTCCCAAGTGGTGCACACTCTAGCTACGCTATTGACTCATAATCCATGAGTTGGCTGCTTAACTGAACTGTGATCACAACGCATTGCAGATGTCAGAAGACTTTGGGAACCGGAAAGTGTGTGCAATGTTGCCACGTCGGTAGTTGGCACTCGATTTGAATGAGAGGATGGGAGTTTATTCTGATTTTCTAAAAGCGATTGATGCCAATGCAGATACCGTTCTTTCTTCAATTTGGTGACAAGGGGTGAAATGTAGCCACGTCTTTGTGATTCAGAAACGAAGGTTCGGTCCATAGAATAGCACCATATCTCTTCTCCAAGTTCATAAACCAGCGATTGACAGAGAAAGACATAGTGACTAGTTTTGAGAAATGATAAAATGTCATTTCACCTTGATTGCTGTGAACAACGAACTGTACATTGAGACACTCAAACGCCATTAAAAGGAAAAGACTGAACAAGAATCTTGAAGTGATCCCCATTCACTATGACAATGCGCGACTGAACACATGTTTCATAACAAATCAGGCAATCGGAAAAGTGGGCTAGTCAGTGGCCCCCTATTCATCGTACTGCCCAGATCTGGCACTCGTCTGTTCCCGAAGATGGTCCAATGAAAGACAGATGAGCTAAAGTGTTTGTAAAGAAGTGGATATAACAACGCACACCTCCATTAACTTTTCAACTAGTTACTGATTTAATCAGTTATAATGATATACCCAGCCTTTACGACCTACTGTAAAAACGTGATATATATATAT
>NC_068985.1:23447564-23449571 GCF_001194135.2 Octopus bimaculoides
GATATGGTAATGTTACCGAAAAAAGAAAGTGAGTTAGTGAAAGTGTGAGTGGTGGAACGAAACAACTGCTTCGTTGGTGAGTTACCATAGTTGTCTCTTTGTGCCGTTTCTTTCAGAGACGGCGTTTTGTTCAGCCGGTCAGCCAGACTCGGTTCTCACTAATTGACTTTGGCTTACGGAGTTCTTGTTTTTATAACTATTCAAAACCAGCCAGAAGGATAGACATATTGTTGAGAACAATAGATTTCGTTGGCGGTCTGTTATCTCTTTTCTAGTTTTTGGTGGCCTAGAAGAGGTTAGAAGGGTCAAGTGGCAAAGACATTATTCTGCTTAGTGAAGGCATCTGGCAAATGTAACTACTGTCACAGAAAAACTATTGTTTTACCACGAGAGAAGAGCTGCTGAACTGTTAAGTGAAATTTGGCTATCGAGGATCGAATCCACGCCATGCCTGCATGAAGCCACTACATCACTCCCCCTCCAGAGAGGTTTCTTCCTCCAGTCAGTTACTTACATAATCATAAAATCTGCACTTTCTTTTATATATAAGTAACTGACTGGAGGAAGAAAGTAAAGCATACCTTTAGGAGTAAGTATACACAGGAAATATTGTTTTAGGCATCTGGAGAAATGGAACCGTACCACTATTTCACAGCACGTCTAGAGATGAAGATGAAATCACCACACGCTTTAAGATACAGTGCTCAGTAGAAGAATTTACCAAATCATATTCTAGAAGATCTGGATCGTGATGCTTGAACAAGTTGCCTACAACAATGGACAGCAGACCTAATATGTTGCTCAGTTTAACACCACCACTTGGCGCTTTGGATGCATTTGACGGGGTTTGCTCTGTTCCAAGCATTCGAGCTAGGACTTCCTCCTTCCTTGCCACTAGTCTAGAGCAGGGTCATAGTCATTGCCTTCCTTTTTGCAAGATAATCACAATATCTGCAAAATAAATATTAGGAGAGTAAAGTGTGTCGTGAAGCATCTCAAGGCTTTTCTATGCATTTATCTTTGAAATTGCAACCTAGGTTTCCGATCTCATATCAATGGGATCTCTATAACATTGTAAAATCTTCTTATCTGTCATGTTTCAATCAAAATGGTGCTGAAAGTAACATTCTTGTAGATAAAAACTATCTCATTTTATGCTTGCTCTGCTTTCAATTGCGCACTATACAAGATCAACAAAACCTCTTCCCAAACTCTCCTTCTTAACTGCAGCTTACTTCTACTAGTACACTATCGCAAACACGAAAACTCCCCTTATCATTCCAGTACAACAAAGCAACTGAACTTCATGACGTTTCTATTGTTAACTAAAAAAATTGTACCCCCTCCAACTTTAACTTTCTACGGCCATCTACCCAATCAATAAAAACAAGTGACAGTATGTCCGATTTTCAAAGAAACCTCCTGGCCTTGCTATTTATCTGACTTCACTTTCAGGTGATAGAAGCAACCACAAGTATCTTCATTACAGGGAGTTTCTTTCACTTTCCATCACAATTTCCGTACAATCTGTTAGGGACGACCGTGCGAACTCATAAAAGGAGATATGGTGACGAATGGAAAAAACAGAGGACTCCTTTTATTTACACGAGTCACACGGTCGAACATACAATTATATATATCAATGATGATATAGATGATATGTTATGCTACGATAACATAGATGACCAGTAATGAAAGACCACAACCGTATTAGATGAATAACAGAGATATTTATTGTAGCGTTAAAAATGTATGTCTGTGTGAGAGTGTGAATGCGACATATAAGAACATAATCAAAGACAGGCCGTCATACAAAGAAAAGTGTGTATGTGAGTGATACATGTGTGTATGTGAAATATTACAGCAGAGAAAGAGTCAATGACACGTGAGCAATTATACCAGATCTTGGGTACACAATAAGAAAAGTTCTGTATGTGAAAGTGAGGGAGGCTGAGTTTGGCAGAGCTGATCACTAGTTGTGATGTCGAGGCATCGATGCCTAGCCGT
>NC_068985.1:23449901-23451291 GCF_001194135.2 Octopus bimaculoides
GTCGCTGGCTGCTGCTGCTGTCGTGTGGTACACGGAACAGTTCTCAAAGAGAAACTGGACCGAGACAAATTTGTGGGGTATGAGTTGATCTATATATAGCGTTAAGAGGGCTCCAAATGCCTTTAGAATTTTACTCCATCACGTGACCTTATTAGGGGCCGTGATTGGTCAGTTCGCGTTCTGGCGGGAACGGTTCGAAGAAGTTGCCGATTCGAATAATGATCAGTCACGTGATGGACAAGGAATGGGTTCTCTACTACGCTCGCATTTATTTATATTTAAATGAGAAGATTGTATGTAATGGCGATAGTAGTTTGTATCTAATGGCGGGAGGTAGTTTCACTACAAATCTGATGACAATCGGTGACATATTCTCCAACATCTCGCCTAAGTACTTCCTAGGTCTCTAGAGTTGTGAGTTTCACACAAGTAAAGCCTTCGACTATATCTGGCACAAGAACCTATTGCAAAGTTGCCCGCTTATGTGCCTCATCATCGACTTATATTTTGAATATGAAGTTTTCTGTAAGTCAGTCGCCCATTGTAACGTGCGGCAATGGAAGTTACACCATTTCACATTCTATTAACTTTCTTAATGTTGTTTTGATGATTTCTTATACCCTTCCTTCTCACTGTTAATTTTAACCACACATATTTCTGAATGGATGATGCTAATATTCACTCCTCTTTAACATTCTGCACACAAGCACCACAACATGCAATTTCATGTCAGATTTGCACAGTTTTTATGATCAGAGACATTGAAAACACTCATATCACGACATAAAACACTTAAATCACGACATGGAACACTCATATCACGACATAAAAGCTACACTTATCAAAGAAACAGTTTTGCACTACGCCCAATAGCGAATGAGCATCAAACTATCTACAAGTATTTCTGTTTATATTTTTCGGCAACCACGTCTAAAATATTATCAAAAGCAACTTCTTTTTCAGGGACAGAAAACAATCTAATACTAATGAGTTAATTGCTGACTAAATGTAACTCAAATCATTAGAATATTTCTGTCATATGTAGAACGAGTTTGCTGCTACGCATTAGAACATTCTAGATCGCATCTAAAAAATAATCTGTTTGATTGATGGGAAAATTTTAACACACAAACCTTCTATAAGTACAGGCCCACTGATGTATTCTATCTTCTATCTGTCTCAACTATAATACTTCTACAACAACATTTGCTTCTCTGAAATAGCAGCCCGCATATCACCTCCTCCACTTAGGCCTGAACACTTCACCTATCTTTTCACTCATCTCAACCATGTCTCATTCTGCACTCTACTCATTCTTTCTTTCTAGAATTACCACTGTATGAAACTTCATCACTATTTCCATTTTCCTTAAAAGTTCAATCTGAATATC
>NC_068985.1:23451301-23451870 GCF_001194135.2 Octopus bimaculoides
TGCTCACCGCCTTACTACTAGTTTCAAATTTTGGTATAAGGCCAGAAATTTTGCGGGAAAGGGTAAGTCAATTACATCGGCTCCAGGGCTCAGCTGGTATTTTTTCAAGCCCGACAGGAGGAAAAGCATTTGAACTCAGAACGTAAAGTCGGAAGAAATGCCGATAAGCATTTTTCTAGCGCAGTAACGATTCTGCCAGCTCGTTGCCTATCACCGCCTTAACATTGATTGCAAATGTTGGTATAAGGCCAGCGATTTAGGAGGAGGGGTTAAGTCGATCACATCGATCTCAGTACTCAACTGGTACTTATTTTATCGACCCCGAAAGGATAAAAGGCAAAGTCGACCTCAGTGGAATTTGAACTCAAAACGTAACGACAGACGAAATGCCGGTAAGCCATTTGCCCGACGTGCTAACAATTCTGTCAGCTCGTCGCTTTAACATTGGTATCAAATTTTGGCACAAGGAAGGTCAGCAATTTCGGGGTGGCGGTAAATCAATTACATCGACACCCAGTACTCAACTGGTACTTATTTTATCAACCCCGAAAGGATAAAAGGCAAAGTCG
>NC_068985.1:23452188-23454765 GCF_001194135.2 Octopus bimaculoides
TGGAGGTACATGAATAAAAACGCACTAACATATTAGACGTGATTCAATTTCAGCATTGTATATACAAGAAAAAAGTAAGCGTCAGGGACAAAATTAATTTTAGGAAGCCCAGATTAGTTTATCGGACCCGGGGGGATTTTTTTGAAATTCCTTCCGTAAATAGTGCGTCTTATATATCGTCAAATATTGTAAATTCATTGAAAAAATTTTCTTACTTTTAAATGTAATTTTTTAAAAACAAATTGAATACTCTAAATTATATGAAAACTATGTTAGAATTTCATCATCATCACAAATTAGTATTTAGTTTTCCTACTTTAAAATGTGCGCTGTTTATTCTGAGACAGTATGTGACTGTTGTTTTTATAGTTTGTCCTCCCTGTGTGTGTATTTATTTATATATAAATCAATGTCTGTATGTATAGAGTTTCGAATGAATCAAAGTAAAATTGGTTAAGTTGAGTGCATCTAATTTTAGATTCAAAACGGAATTGACTGGCTCAGAAATCATACATAATACAAAATTTTTGCTTCAATTGCAATGTAAGGGAAATAATCCAAGATTAATTTTACAAGTTGCCTCTCTTTAACTAAGGGAAATAACTGATATGTTTTATTTAATATAAGAAAACTTTATTTACCACGTAAATTTAATTCCTTATATTATTTATTCATTATGTATTATTATATAATCAATATAGTATTACGACAGATAGTTTATAAATAGCACATAGAACAGGGTGATGGCCTGTACATACTATTTATTGTAATTCTCTTTCTGTGTCTGTCTCTGTCTTCCGTCTGTGTGTGTGCGTGTGTGTGTCTGTCTCTTCTGTCTGTCTCTTTATCTCCTTCCACAATGCATACACACGCACATGTGTAGAGGAGGTAGTTTAGTGGTTGGGGCGTTGCACACATGCTCGCAAGATGGTGGTTTCGAATCCTGAACCGGGCGATGAATTGTCTTTTTGAACAAAAACCCTTTATTTTACGTTGTTCCAGTAAGCGGCGACAAACCGGCGTCCTGTACACGGAAAAATTTCTGCGCTACAGAATCCGGAAAACCGACTTAAAGAGTTTTCAACTCGGAACCTTCGACCCATTTTATACGAGGTGATGTTAAAAAGTTCCTGGTTTTAAGGCTGTCGCGAAAGGCCTGGTTGGAGACTGAAACTTCCGAGTTCTTGTGCAGGGCTTAGAAAAATTGAAGGACCACTGCAATAAGTGTGTGAATCTGAGAGGGGACTAGACAGGTTTTTCTCATCCAGCTGGTCGGCTACTTCAGGCTGATGACGAGCAATGACTCAGAAACATGTCCCTGAATGCAGACTAAAGCTGGGTGGGGAAGCTTGTCTCCCCTTCACAAATATAAGGACACAGGAAATGTGTCAAGGCCAACAGGAAGCGGTCCAGCTTGCTAGGGCTAAATAGCAGCAGTATGATTCCCTTATTGGGACTGTCACATTAAGTTGACAGTAAACAACTGCTTTATCGCAACACTGCTGCTTAATTCTCTCTGTGAGATTTATAATTAGATCATTTCTAACTCCTGTATATTCTTTTACCTAAAATCAGGAACTTCTCAGCTCCCGCTCGAATACCTTCTATCTTTCAACTGTCTCAGTCATTAGACTGCGGCCAAGCTGGGGCACCACCTTGAAGAAGTTTAGTCGAACGAATCGACTCCAGTATTTAATTTTTTTAAAAGCTGGACACTTATTTTATCAGAAGTCTTTTGCTGAACCGCTAAGTTACGGAGACGTAAACACACCAACACCAGTTGTCAAGTAGTGGTAGGGGACAAACGCACGCACGCACGCAAACACACATACATGTATACGATGGGCTTCTTTCAGTTTCTGTGTACCAAATCCACTCACAAGACTTTGGTCGGCCCTTGGCTACAGCAGAGTGGCAGTCGACAGATAAGAATTACATTTACTTTTTAATAACAATTTCACTCAGTTCCTTATGATTAGAGTTTCGTTGGCGCACCCTCTGAACTTTACATCATGTGGGAGACTGAGTCAAATTGTTCTATACATACACATACACACATACGCATAAACATACATACATACATACAAACATACATACATACATACATACAAGTATGTGTGCATATATTGAAAGAGAAGTTCCAGTATGTATTGAAAGAGAAGTGTCCGTGTTAACTACATCCCAAAGATGGAGTCTTGCATCTTTGTTGGAAACTGGCTGCTTCCTCAGTGGAAGATTTATAAGAAGAAATGCCGCTAAGTACTTTGTCCGATGCATGACAGACTTATTCTCCTTTCATAATAGCCGTCTATTACAGCTGACAGTAGACTGGGAGAATTCTTAGTGGAGTGAGACGAAGAGTGGTGACACTGACTCGAACAAATAAGACCTGATAGAAAACTTCGGACCCATAACACTCCTCAACATAGTGTTAAAGATATTGGCAAATGTGTTCGCCAAGAGAATGGTACTTGTATGTGGTATAACCAATGATGCTCAAAGCTGTATGATCCCTGACTGATCTATATGCAGCAACCTCTATCTCATACGATATATCGTAAAGCAAGTCGTGAATTG
>NC_068985.1:23455782-23456605 GCF_001194135.2 Octopus bimaculoides
ACCTCGATGGCATTTGAACTCAGAACACAAAGGCGGACGAAATGCCGCTAAGGATTTTGCTCGGCGTGTTGACGATTCTGTCTGTTCGCCACCTTGGCTTGTTGACGATTCTGTCTGTTCGCCACCTTGGCGTGTTGACGATTGTGTCTGTTCGCCACCTTGGCGTGTTGACGATTCTGCTAGCTCGCTGTTTTTTCTCTTATTTATAATGATTCTCGCTACTTATAGGTACAAGGTACTCCATCGGTACTTATTTTATCGATCTCAAAAGGATGAAAGGCAAAGCTGACCCTGACCCCGGCTGGGTTTTGAACTCAGAACGAAAAGAGCTGGAGAAAATCTCGTTAAGCATTCCATCTGACACGCTAACGCTTCTGCCTGTTCGTCACCTTCGCCTGGTTATAACGATGAAAAAGTTTAAAATTACGACAGTATTACATACGAAATATTCCTTACTCTAACACTAAGCTACATACTTACTGAGTAAATGTGTAATTCAGATGAATATATCCTCAGTAGATTGCAGATGCTTATAGCAATCATGGGAGTCTGAATGACAAAGTCAGTTCGTGACTATCGCGTTAGGAATTACAGGGGTCACAAAGGTTTTCAAACACCTGAGAAATTGCATTTCTATTAGAAAGTTTATTTCGTAGAGCTACTTAGAGTGGCTAAGCACGTTCTTGTGAACTTTAAACTGTTTTTAGTCTTTACATTACTATGGGTACTTTTTGCATATTTAGATATGAATTATTATCTCCGCCCTAGCGAAGGCGGAGGTATTGCTTTCAGTCGTGTATGTTTGTTTGTCCGTGGAGAAGAT
>NC_068985.1:23456975-23458559 GCF_001194135.2 Octopus bimaculoides
TAACACATCGATACCTGTTTCCTCTAACCACCTATCGTACGTAGTAAAGTCTGGAAATGAGGTCCAGCTAAAGTCCGCCTCCCCAAAACAAAATCCAACCATATACTCTTGTATTTTTTCCTCCTGCCTCTTGTCTGGCATTGCACACAAGTGATGTTCCTCCACGTTATCATACCCCGCAGTTCCAATACACTTTATGTCCCATTCCGCCGTTTCCCTTAACAGTTCGTCGCTAAGCAACATATATATATCCTACACTTTTTCCTTCTCTTTTTTGACTTGGGGGAGGGGTTTTGGGTTTCTTTGTATATGTTTGCCTCTTTTTTTTGTGTCGGATGGGAATGGATAGGCCTAGTGTCTGCAGGGAGTGGGTGGGTCTGAGAGGGTGTGGGTGGGATGGATGTGGAATAGGGCTTACAGTTTAGTTCACTTGCCTTTTTTCTTTTTCTTCCTGTCACATTTTCCCATTTATTTTACTCTATTTCCGCTACTTCCTTTTCTTTTTCGGTTACTTCCTTTCTGCGGTTCTCCTCTATCTCCTCTTTTGTATTCCCTGGTCGCTTTTCCTATGGTTTTCTTGGCTTTGACGTACATTCTGCTCTTATATGTCCTTTCAGGCCACATTTAAAGCAGCTTGGAACTCTTCCTTCCACCCTGACAGTCATAATTGTTTCTTCCATAATTATTGTTTCCGCGATCTTTTCCAGCGTTTCTTTTGAACCCTGGACTATCATATCCAGTGATTGACCTCTCCAGTTGACGCACTCTTTTTTTCTTTGCCTGGAGCATCACTATATTGTCCTTATTATCAAAGAGGACCGCATCTGCCACCCAAGTCACATCAATCTCCGGTGGGATTCCTTCAACCGTGACCCTTGTTGCTCTCATGGCTCTATACGTGGGCAAAAGCACCACTTCTTCGCTCCGAATTGTCGTCGCTGCATGTTTCCTTGCTACTGCTTCATTACGAAACCTCACTTATACGGTTCTAAGCGTTGAACTTCTAGTCAGGTATATTATGTCTTCCCAAATCTGTTTTAACGCCTTTTCTATTTGTTCTGACGTGACAACATCTATTTTTCCTTTATCTATCGAAAAGGTTCGATAGATTATCGTCTTTTCCCTTATTCCGTTTTAAACCTCTTGCGGGGGCGACAGCTTCACTTAGAACCCATCTCGGTTAATTTCTTCTTTGTGTCTTCCGAATTCCCTGATATTCACTTCTTATTTCTTTATTTCCCACAAGGGGCTAAACATAGAGGGAACAAACAAGGACAGATAAAGGGATTAAGTCGATTACATCGACCCCAGTCCGTGACTGGTACTTAATCTATCGACCCCGAAAGGATGAAAGGCAAAGTCGACTCCGGAGGAATTTGAACTCAGAACGTAACGGCAGACGAAATACCTATTTCTTTACTGCCTACAAGGGGCTACACACAGAGGGGACAAACAAGGACAGACAAACGGATTAAGTCGATTTTATCGACCCCAGTGCGTAGCTAGTACTTAATTTATCGACCCCGAAAGGATGAAAGGTAAAGTCGACCTCGGCGGAATTTGAACTCAGAACGTAACGGCAGA
>NC_068985.1:23458758-23460114 GCF_001194135.2 Octopus bimaculoides
AAAAAAAAAAAAAAGGCAAAGTTAGATTACGCAAAATTAAGGTTTACTACATCTGTTAATTTTACTAAAGTAACTTTTACCGACAAGAAGTGATTTAAGTTCGATGAACTCGACGGCTAGTCCTCTTGGTCAAAGAAAGGTGAACTGATGATGCTGAACAAAAGGCAAATGGTCGGGATGGTATGAGACATGGTCTTTCGAAGTTGATAGTTACGGTTAGAGTGGCCAAAGAAAAGGCAGAACAGCAAATGAGAGCTTCGCCTCTCAACAGAGAAGAAATAGAAGATAATTTTATCCTCTATCAGCAAGTATAACTGTTGTATTCACATATCAAAAGTAGTCAAGGGATGGATGCAAGACACGAAAATAAGTCTACTGGTATGGCTAGTGTGAAGTTCAGATCTGAACTTAATTGAAAATATATGGGAAATGCTGAGACAATTTGTATATGATGGACCAGAAGTGACAAGAGAGGTAGAGTTATGGGGACGGATTTTAGGAGTCAAAAGAAGACTGATAAAAACAAAAAGGGATGTTATAATGAACATGTTCGTCTGCAAGTGATCGAAAAGAAAGGTGAGTGTGTGGACTACTGAATCTGGGTAGTACTGTTCGAGAAACAGTGTCGCATGATTTTATATTAAATTTTCATGAAATACTACTTCAATTTTTACATACGCACTCAGGGAGTGCAATCACAACAGAAATTTTGTGCAGCTGTCTACATTGTTTCACTCTAAAAGTGTGTTTATTATTAAGTGTTTTTTAAACACATCTCAAGTATTCAAAAAAAGTGTGTCGACTCCCTGTGGGAAAGGACTTATTGAATTATGTGGGATGAGATGGTCAAAACTGGAGTACTTTTTGTTACAGCTCTTTTCGCTCAGGGCTGACCTGAAGTTAAATAACGATAATCTTTTCTGCTATAGGTTCAAGGCCTGGAATTTGTGGGGAGAGGATAGGCGATTACATCGACCCCAGCAATTGATTTATCAGCTTCGAAAGAATGAAAGGCAAAGTCGACCTGGTGGAATTTGAACTCAGAACGTAGCGACAGACGAAATACCGCTAATCATTTCGTCCAGTGTCCTAGCGATTCTGCCAGCTCGCTGCTTAAGTTAAATAACGATAATAGCAATAAGAAACAAAAGCAAGTCGATCAGGGGGCGTCTATCTGGTCGCTGGATCTGCTAGAAGTAGCAGTGTCTTCAGAGCGAAAGAGCTTGGATGATGTGAAACCCAGATAGACATAGTATGATTAAATAAAAGACAGGATGGGTGGCCACGGTTTCGATCTGGACCTTAAAAAATAACAGCAACAAAAACACCACCACCACCACCACCAACACAAGCAAC
>NC_068985.1:23461062-23463825 GCF_001194135.2 Octopus bimaculoides
CTATCATCATCATCATCGTCGTCGTCGTCGTCATCGTCATTACCACCACCAACACTACCGACCACCGCCATTGATGTCAATGCTATTTATTTATTTATTTATTTGTTTATTCATTTATTTATTAGTATGCTTAAATTCAGAAAGTTGTCTTGGAGAATTATTTCTGATCAAAGAGAACAATCTCTCACCAAAGAAGAAAAAAGCAAAAAGAAAAAAAAAACCCTAAAAAAGTCAGAAATATCGCCTCTTAACGATTGCCACCAGGCTCGTGATAGCAGTCACACGAACTCAATTCCTGGACACACACACAAACACACATTGGTGTATTTGGGCGGGTCATTAAACCAATAATCAACACACTGATTCAATTTCACTTCTATATTAGCAGTCAATCCGTTAGTTATTTAACCAACCACCTAATCGATCGTTTCCTTAAACAGTCGGCTAAACAATCAGTCGTTTGTTTGATTGGGTTGTTAAACAGCTCACCAACTGATTAATAACAAAGAAGTGAAATAGAACCAACGCGTGTGTGTATTATTGGCATAATGACCCTCCCAAGAAACAACAAAGTATGTTTCAACACATAATTTCACATCAAGATTATTGCAAACCAAATACGAAAACGAAATTTAACGAAATCTTCGAGAAAGGCAACAAAAAAAAAAAGAAAATCGGAAAGAAACCATAAGACAACAGAAAGACGTTAAACGTAACAAAAATATTGTCAAAATGTATTATGGTTCCAAAGTCTTAAATACACACTACTTTGATATGTATGTATATATGTGTGTATATATGAATATGTCTGTGTATATAGTGTATATACACATGACTGGCGCTCCGTCGGTTACGATGACGGGGGTTCCAGCTGATCTGATCAACGAACTGCCTGCTGGTGAAATTAACAAGCAAGTGGCTGAGTACTCCACAGACAAGTGTATCCTCAATGTAAGTCTCAGGGACATGCAGCATGACATAGAATGCGACAAGGCTGACCCCTTGAATTACATGTACCACTCACTTTTGCCAGCTGAGTAGGCGGGCAAAAATGTGAAATAAAGCGTCTTACGCGCCGCTGGGAATCGAACTCTCGACCTTACGTTCGTGAGCCGAATACCTTGACCACTAACCCACGCGCCTTCATATAAGCACACGCGCACAGACACAACTATATCACGGACTCATCTGTGGTAGACGACAGAAGAGAGTTTCGCGGTTTCTTGCCAATCAACTTGTACGGATGATTTGTTTATAATGATCAAATGTTTGCGCTTCTCATTAGCTCACTGTCTCCAGCGAATCAACGTTGTCTGCACAGGTGCAAAGTTATCCACACACACACGCACACACGCACGCACAAGAGCGAAATAGAGATTTGAGATCGTTTGGAGCGGAGAACGAGAAACAATAATAGGCCTTGTGGAGTATATTTTGTTCTCTGTCGTGTGAACCATTGCTGTCAACTATGGTTGCCAAGTTAAAGTGAGTGCGGAAATCGAAGGCAGGAGATTAACTATGCAGCGGATTAGCTACTGGGAGAAGCTGAAAGAACAAAGACTCCGCTCCGAGAAGCAAAAGCAAAGATGGGGAAGATATGGAACGATACACACACACACGCACATCCGCGCGCGCGCGCACACACACTTATGTAAATCGTTGCTATTATGTTAAACTGTCGTATGTCCAAATTTGGTTAAATGCGTTTTTTTCAATATTTATTTTTGCTCGCAATAGCCGGTTCTTTTGGTCAAACTATCCTATCTCCAGCTCCTTCAGATGCCAAAATATCAAAAATTGTCAGAATGTAGCACAACGGTTTTGATTTGGGATGGTGAAACTATTTTTTCGTTTCAAAGCAATGTTTTGGATTTACGACACTTTTGCATAATAGCAACGACACACACACACACACACACACACACACACACATGTACATATGCATGTATATATTTATGTATATCTACATGTATGTATATGTATATCTATCTATATATATATATGTATTTCTATATATGCAATGTGTATATACATATAATTATATGTATATATACATACATAGATGCATATATCTATATATATGCATTCATAGATATGTGTGTATATGTATATATATATCTATATATACACACACATTACACTACACACACACACACACACACACACACACACACAGTGTATCTTGTGTGTGTGTGTGTGTGTAAGATTCTGAAAGGAGTAGCACCAGACTTTGACATTCAGAGCAATACCAATCCCCAGACTGGCTTTAGACGCTGCAGGCTGTCAACCCCACCCCCACTCCATTTAGAATCAGACAAGCGTAGATACTGGAACAGCCCAGGACTTCAGACCCAAAGCTGTTCCAATGTTTTACTACAAAATATCTACATGGACTGGTTGTAACAATGTCCGAGAAAAACCAGGATATTTACCTGTCTGAGATTCCAGGTGAGTCTACGTCACAGTAACAAATATGTAGAAGACAGAAGCATCGAAGTCTATCATTGTTCAAGTAGTAACTACAGGAAGAGGTCGGTAGAAGCAGTAAGAACAGCAACGGTAGGGCTCAGCATAGACTCCCCCCAGGGGCTGGAACTAGTAGAGGAGTAAAAGATGTCTGTCTGTCTGTCTATCTATCTATCTATCTATCTATACATACATACATACATACATACATACATTACATAGAAATTCCGAGTAGACTCAGCTTTGAATAAATTTTCACACACACACACACACACAAACAAATACACACACACACAC
>NC_068985.1:23464071-23464595 GCF_001194135.2 Octopus bimaculoides
TAGTTTAACGCAACAAATTCATTTGACTAAAATCACTGACGTTTACATTTTATAATATTATAATATTGATCATATCAAACTGATATATATATATATGTAATTAATAAATATTCTTTTCTACTCAAGGCACAAGGCCCGAAATTTTGGGACAGGGGTGGGGCAGTCGTTTAGATCGATCCCCAGTACGCAACTGGTACTTAATTTATCGACCCCGAAAGGATGAAAGGCAAAGTCGACCTCGGCGGAATTTGAACTCAGAACGTAAAGACAGACAAAATACCGCTAAGCATTTCGCCCAGCATGTTCACCTAGGATCTATGTGGCGTTGTACGTTTCTCACCCGATAATGAGAACCTCGTCAAGGGCAGCCAAAGACTGTATGGTGGTGTCAACTCAGATAAAGTATTAAGTCTACCATTTGTGGGAAAGTGATTCAAAATGAATATTTGATCGTAGCTCAATATGAACATTTGATCGTAGCTCAATATGAACATTTGATCGTAGCTCAATATGAACGTTTGATC
>NC_068985.1:23464610-23466121 GCF_001194135.2 Octopus bimaculoides
AATGAATATTTGATCGTAGCTCAATATGAACATTTGATCGTAGCTCAATATGAACATTTGATCGTAGCTCAATATGAACGTTTGATCGTAGCTCAATATGAACTTTTGATCGTAGCTCAATATGAACATTTGATCGTAGCTCAATATGAACATTTGATCGTAGCTCAATATGAACGTTTGATTGTAGCTCAATATGAACATTTGATCGTAGCTCAATATGAACATTTGATCTGAGATGAAATCTCCATTTTGATCAAATGTTCATTAATATATGCACATAGATACAGGGTGGTACACGTTAGTACACGGACCCATATCAAAATACACAAACCCGTATCAAACACACCGCTGCAAATAAGGAAAAAAAGAAACAAGAGATCCCACATTGCAAATAATCTATCTGTGTCCTGATAGCTTCGAAGGATACTTTCTGTAGCTCATCCTCAAACAGCATCACCACTATAACGATAATAAAGACAATCTCCCAACATACTCCTCCTTCTTCTCGTCCTCAATACAACCGCCATCATTATAATCACTACTACAAATATCATTGCCATAATACAAATATAGAGAGAACGTCTACGTGTTAAGTAGATCTGCTAGAAATGACAGCTAAATTTGTCCCAGATCACATTCTATTGTCTTAAATAAAGGATATATTGGACAATATAGTCCTTGATATACAATAAGACGGATGATGATGGGTAGAATGTCCTTGATCATAGATGTGTTTGATCTTGACTGAACCGAAACCCAAACACTAACAACAGCCAACACTAAATTACAACAAAACTAGCCTCATGATAGCGTTCATGCCAACCATTATCCCTATTAACTTCACTGTTAACCTCTTAACATAGACATTTTTTTTTCAATTTCCATGCCCCGCAAAATCATATTTCTTTTATTATTTATTTTGAATTTGTATATAAGGAAGAATAAGTACCCAAATTATTTCGGATTAGTTATGCTTTATTATGAAGTTATTTATAGGAATGATAGTTACGGACAGTTAACGATAGAGAAGACGGGAATAACATCACGAACGGGAATAACATCGGGTCAGAAATAAGTCAGGAATAAAGTCAGAGTACAGTAAAGTCAAAGTACACCTCAGAGTACAGTGAACATACATTTTCGTTCAACTATATATTTACTAGACATCTCTGAACAAAAATATACGGGATAATATGTTAACCTTTAATTAAACATTAACTTCTTTTTTTCCCTCCCAACCTCAAAACATCATCCGTAGTTGTCTGTAACTGGGATAGAGAATATTGATTGATTCATAGGTTCAAGAAATAAATTTCTTTTGTATGCGTGTGATTATAGCGATCTCAGTACTTGACTGGTCGTTAATTTATCTTTCTCCGAAAAGAGGCAAAAAAAGGCAAAGTCGAGCTAGGCGGGAATTTGAACCCACAACGTAATTAGATGAGACTAAATACTGCAAATATTTTGTGTGGCATTTTACTGTCAGCACCAATCCAATGCATTACCAGAAA
>NC_068985.1:23466542-23468671 GCF_001194135.2 Octopus bimaculoides
ATATATATTACATATGTATGCATTTGTTTGTTTATGTGTATATGTGTATATTGTGATTATTTCTACAGGCATATTTCTAAGTATTGCTTTCAATTTCTATTAGTTTCGTGTTTTGTATTAATTATTCTGCATTCAATATAACACAATACATTTAAATATTTTATTATTTTTTGTAGCAATTAAATAAATGATTATTTCTCGTTAAATTTCTCAGTTTTTTTTTGTATTTGATTATTTTTATTTTTTATTTTAAAAATATTTTTACATCTTTAATACTTTTTTAAATTCCATTTTTTAAACATTTTCTTATAAAAATTTATTTATTTTTTATGTCCAAAAGCTGTATTAACTTCGCCAGTCAGTCAGTCAGTCAGTTTAGTTTAAACTTTTAATACAAATAATTTCACGAACGACAAAGAAATATAACCTAAATGTTGGTCTTTATGTACCATATATGGGTATCTGAAGCGTTATAACGCAAAGTATTATAAGAAATATTAATTTCTTACTCAGATACAAGGCCAGAAGTTAATTGCGTGGGATTCGTGCTTTTCTGGAGGATATTTACAATCTAAGCAGAATGAAGGAAAATAATTGCCCCCAGGAATTAAAACTGGGTTCTCGTCGACCCCGGTTTACCAAGAGAGCTTATCTCTCTTTCCCGACGGTGCTTTCCACGTTTTGAGAATGGGGAGCTTTGACGTTCATATTTTCTCCAAAGTGCTTAGTTTAATAAAGAATAGGAACAAGCTACCCTCTGGATTCGAAACCGGTTACTGATTTAGCGCGTGAGAAGCTCTATGGTTTTAACTTCACAGTTCTCACCTCATACCGGCTTATTAAGGCCTGTAATAAATCAAGGACAAGTAATAGATGAATAAATAAGAATAATATAATTCATATCCATAAGAGAAATCTTTCAGATAACTATACTAATGAGATTCAAGGAAAAATACATTTGTAGTAAAAAATATATTCAAAGAAATACACTACAGTTTGAAGTAAGCTTTATTACTAGAACTTCATTTCACTGATAGCAGTTATTTTAGGAAGTGGTAACTCATATGTACATTAAAGCATTTCGAGTACTACAAAATAGAACTATTTTAAAATTATATTTTGTAATTTTTCCATGGAACATACACCCACCATTTAACAAGTTATTTTCTTTTATGTACACACACGCACATATAATTTTTTTTTTCACACACGGAGATAGTTCGGTCTATCTGAACTGGCCGCTCCGTCGGTGACGACGATGAGGGCTCCAGCTGATACGGTCAACGGAACAGCCTGCTCGTGAAATTAACATGCAAGTGGCCGAGCACTCCACAGACACGCGTACCCTTAACGTAGATCTCAGAGGCATTCAGCGTGACACAGAAAGTGACAAGGTCGGCCCCCTTGATTTACGGATACTGCTCAATTTTGCAAGCTGAGTGGGCTGGAGCAACGTGAAATAAAGTGTCTTGCTCAAGGACACAATGCGCCGCCGGGAATCGAACTCAACGAGCTTACGATCGTGAGCCGTTTACCCTAGTGACTAAACCACGCGTCCTTCTTTCTATCTATCTCCATCCTTCCGTTAACAGATTTCCACGCGACTAGAAATAGAGAAGGTACGCAGTGCACACACACACACACACACACACACACACACACACACACACACACACACACACACACACAGATAGAATGTGTGAACTTGTCAGTGTACGTGTGTTAGTGCGTGTGAAAGAGGACGTATGGAATTGTAAGAACATGTGTATGTATGTATGTATGTATGTATGTTATCAATCAGTTTCATTTCTGTATTTCTTGTCCATAGAGAAAGAGCCGGACTCTAACATAGATTCAAGGCTCCTTCATCGGAACTTTTATCAACATCATCTAGGTATTTGTGCATATGTGTGTGTGTGCAGTATTTGGTGTTAGTGTATGCGCAGATTTGTATGTTTGTTTTATGGATGCGTTTTTATGTCTAGATGCATGCATATGTATTTATGTGCTAAATATTTGGAAAGTTTTACATATCTTTACAGTTCCATTGATGGCTTGAATCTGTAGTCTTCTAATCAGCCTTTTTCTTTCAGGTTTTGAGAACCCTAATTTTTCCAGGTTTTTGTTGA
>NC_068985.1:23468905-23470417 GCF_001194135.2 Octopus bimaculoides
ATCCGGTCTATTATGTCTGCACTTTATTGAGGTTTTTATTGGGACATTCCACCAATACTCTTTCATATGTATGTATGTATGTATGTATGTATGTATATACTTACACATACATATATGTGTGTGTGTGTGTTTACAAAGATACATATGAAGATATGAGTAAGATCTAATATGTGTGTGTATGTGTGTATATATG
Organism: Octopus bimaculoides; assembly: GCF_001194135.2. NCBI lineage: Eukaryota > Metazoa > Mollusca > Cephalopoda > Octopoda > Octopodidae > Octopus > Octopus bimaculoides. The sequence continues at coordinate 23,469,099 of NC_068985.1, forward strand.
CATGTGTGTATGCATGTGTGTGAGTATGCGTGTGTATATGTGTGTACAAGTGTGTGTGTGCATGTGTTTGCGTATGTGTGTGGGTGTGCGTGCACGTGAGTGTGTGAATCAAAGTGAGAAAGATTGATAGAGTGAGATCATAAAAAACAAAACTACAATAATACCAAAAAAAAAAGAAAGAAAAAAATTGATCAGACTGGCGAGTTTTTTTGTTTTTGTTTACGGTTATTTTGCATGAAGTACAAATATATACAATTTCTGTTAAAAAAATACTTTATATTCACACGAATTCTCGCATTCTCAACAATCACACACGACCATTTATTCAAATGCCGACGCATATCTTATTATCAGATTCATTCATAAGCATTCTAACCCAAACACACCGGCAATTATCCTTTCCACGTTTAAATACTCTTCCTCAACCAGCCCCACTACGCCTCAGCTTGGATCGTTATCGTCCAAATTTGCGCAGCTGTAGTTCTTGTCTTCAAGATGACCAACCCTAAGACCAGTTCGGTAACAGATGAGATGTCGAGTATTCTTATTATTCATATTTTTAACGTTGGAAACTCTTTCAAAACCTTGTTTCATAATGAATTATTGCTTGGAATACACTTTTGAATTTGCTCGTGTAGAACAAATTGAACATTTAAGATGATTTTTAAAAGCTTGTTATTAATTATTATTTTTTTTTTTTAATGTTTAAGCTAAGACATGCAAAACAATATAAATACAAACGATACAACGAAAAGAAAAGGAAGAGAGAATGTTAGAGAGAGGAATAGAGAGAGAGAGAGGGAGGGACAAAGAGGGGGAGCAGAAATAGGAAGATAACGACAAGAGGTAGAGAGAAAGAGATAGATAAAGAGATAGAATTAGATAGAGTGGTAGAGTTAGTTAGGTTGATAGATTGATAGGGGGAGAGAGAAAGAGAGAGAGAGAAAGAGAGAGAGAGAGAGGGGGTAAGGGTTGATAACAAATGGGAGTAGTATCAGCAATTATATTGATATCCTTTCGTCACTGGTATTTAATTATTCTATCGATCTCGTGAGGATAAAAGCAAAACGCAAAGTTGAACTTATGAAGATTTTTAACTTGGAAGAGTGAGGTATTCGTTAGAGAGATATAGAGTTAAATATGGTAAGTTCTAGCTGTGAATGGAATGGTCTCAGACTTCTTCCTCCTCATCTGAACACTTAGAGGAAATATTTCCAATATTTTTATGAGGTACATTGGCTTACAGTCGCGGGTTGATTTACTCGTGTGTACAAGTGTAGTTTCGTATTTGCTCAGACAAGGAAGAGAAAGAGAGAGAG
>NC_068985.1:23471375-23472448 GCF_001194135.2 Octopus bimaculoides
ATATATATATATATATATATATATATATATATATATATATATATATATACATACATACGTACATACATATATATTTACATGCATACATTCATACATACATGTACACATACATACATGCATACATATACGCACACATATATACATACATATATATGTCTTCGTGACGTTTTTACATGACGTCATAAGAGCGAATGATATATTATTACTTTTTAATGTTATTCTCCACCAACTCCCTCCTCGGGAAACAGTTTAAGGATGGTTTGTTCATCGTCTCATAACCAATTTGTTTTTATATTCTGGCTCCGAACGAAGATTTTGATCATTACAAAACTGTGGCATAAAAAAGAAAACCCACACACTAGTGTCAGTTATGGTTCACACTTTCCAAGTTCACCAATAAGTGAATCTGAACAGAATCCAGCATACAACACTTGAAAAAGAAAAGAAAGTCAAACACCCTTCAAGTTATGCAGGGGTGTCTGCTCCCGCTGCTTACACATGCGAGCTTCACTTGGTACTAGTTTATCGCGCCAGTGTTGATATAAATAATGGCTTCATTCCTTTATGCTTTTACTCTAATTTTCCTTCCTAGACCGTTGGTCTATCGGAAACACCATTCGTAACAGCATCGTTCTCTCCCACTATATTAATAACAATAATGATTATAATAATAATAATAATAATTATTATTATGATTACTATTTAAAAAAAAGTTTTTACTCTTGAGAGACTGTTGTGCCATTTGATATAGATATTTGTAGTTATGATTTTTTGAAAATATACAGTTATTTAGCAACCTTCTGTTTCATTATTAAATGAACAGATATGAACCAGCGACCGTTCAGTCGTTAGATTAACTCCTGACTGATTCCATTGGCTGCAACTAATATCAACTCCAATTGTCTCTTATTTATTTTTCAGGTCTGAAAAGTGCTGAACAGCGACCAATTTATGGAAATTGGTGTGACAGATTATTATTATAATCACGAATAGGAATATATACCATTAAAAAAAAAAAAAAATTAATCACCCCCCCCCACATATATATATATATACATATATATATATATATA
>NC_068985.1:23472716-23473287 GCF_001194135.2 Octopus bimaculoides
TATCAAAAGAATAAGGTTAATTTTAAAATACAGTAACACTAACAACAAACAGTAACGATTGCTAATTTGGGTACGAGGTCAAAAAATTTAGGGCGATAGGTTAGGTAGATATGTATACAGTTGGTATAATCAGTCTATGATTATAGATTTTTAACTTGGACATATTTTGTCGATTCCGAAAAAAAAAAAAAATGAAAGATGAACGGCTAAGTCGGCCTCAGGGAGATTTGAAAATAAAACATACAGACCTAGGGCATTTGTCAGCCGCTCAGTAATGATATATTTTAATAATTATATATTTTATTTGATATTTTTCAAAACATTAATTCAGAAGGAATGTCAATTTAAATTGGAAGGAATAAAAAGATGGAAACAAAACGTTCTTTCAGAGGTGTGTCTATTTTGTTGGAATTTGAAGTCATTTAATATTTAAAGCAAAGGTATTAGCACGTTATTAATATTTTATGAAAGACTATGACAGCATCTATCTATCTATCTATCTATCTATCTATCTATCTATCTATCTATCTATCTATCTATCTATCTATCTGTGTGTGTGTGTGTGTGTAGA
>NC_068985.1:23473297-23473464 GCF_001194135.2 Octopus bimaculoides
TATCTATCTATCTATCTATCTATCTATCTATCTATCTATCTATCTATCTATCTATCTATCTAGCTATCTATCTATCTATCTTTCTGTCTATCTGTTAGCTTGCCTGTCTGTCTGTTTTGTCTGCATCTATATACATACATGTGTATATAAGGAAACATACTCGTATC
>NC_068985.1:23473564-23475616 GCF_001194135.2 Octopus bimaculoides
AATAATAATAAGACGAACGTTACGAAAACGTTGGTTGTTGACAACCATGTATGTGAAAGTATTGAATTTTTTTATATTTCTCTTGGTAGATGATTTTTTTTTTTTTTAGCCCCTTTTTGGGGGTGAAATAAAAAAATAAGTTATGGTTATATTTTTTATGGGTATATGTATGTATGTTTGGTTATTTATCTTGTTTTGTTTGTTTGTTTTTTTAGCGATGATGATGATGATGTTTACAGTGACCAGAACATCAGTTTCTCTATTGTAAATAAATGTTATTCAAGACTAAAATGGATTTTTTTGTTGTTTCTTTTTTTCAATCATTTTACTTGTTATTGTTGTTGCTTGTGTTGGTGGTGGTGGTGTTTATGTTGCTGTTATTTTTTAAGGTCCAGATCGAAACCGTGGCCAACCATCCTGTCTTTTATTTAATCATACTATGTCTATCTGGGTTTCACATCATCCAAGCTCTTTCGCTCTGAAGACAAGAAATAACTGATTTCAAGGAAGGTTCGGTTGCTACTTCTAGCAGATCCAGCGACCAGATAGACGCCCCCTGATCGACTTGCTTTTGTTTCTTATTGTTATTATCGTTATTTAAATTAAGGCAGCGAGCTGGCAGAATCGTTAGAACGCTGGACGAAATGTTTAGCGGTATTTCGTCTGTCGCTACGTTCTGAGTTCAAATTCCACCAGGTCGACTTTGCCTTTCATTCTTTCGGAGTTGATGAATCAAGTACTAGTCAAGTGCTGTGGTCGATGTAATTGTCTATCCCCTCTCCACAAATTCCAGGCCTTGTGTCTATAGCAGAAAAGATTATTGTTATTTAACTTCAGGTCAGCCCTGAGCGATAGGAGCTGTAACAAAAAGTACTCCAGTTTTGACCATCCCATCGTTTTTTATGTGTCTGAAACATGACCACATAGTTCAATAAGTCCTTTCCCACAGGGAGTCGACACACTTATTTTGAATACTTGAGATGTGTTTATAAATACTTAATGACAAACACTTTTGGAGTGAAACAATGTAGACAGGTGCACAAAATTTCTGTTGTGATTGCACTCCCTGAGTGCGTATGTAAATTGAAGTAGTATTTTATGAAAATTTAATAAAAATCATGCGACGCTATTTCTACTCAGATTCAGTAGTCCACACACTCACCTTCCTTTTCGATCACGTGCACTATTCGTTCGTTGTACCAGACGAACATGTTCATTATAACAATTCTTTTTGTTTCAATCAGTCTTCTTGTGATTCCTAAAATCCGTTTCCATAACTCTACCTCTCTTGTCACTTCTGGTCCATCATATACAAACTGTGTCAGCATTTTCCATATATTTTCAATCAAGTTCAGATCTGAACTTCGCACTAGCCATACCAGTAGATTTATTTTCGTGTCTTGCATCCATCCCTTGACTGCTTTTGACACGTGAATGCAACAGTTATACTTGCTGATAGAGGGTAAAATTATCTTCTATTTCTTCTCTGTTGCGAGGTAAGGCTCTCATTTGCAACAGCTAGATCTTATTTGCAACAGCATGAGAACAACAAGGATCACGGTTGAAGGAATCTCACCGAAGTTTGATGTGACCTAGGTGGCAGATGCGGTCTTTTTTGGTAATGAGGACAACATAGTGGTGCTCCAGGTCAAGAAAAAAGAGTGCGTCAACTGGAGAGGTCAATCACTGAATATGATAGCCCAGGGTCCAAAAGAAACGCTGGAAAAGATCACGGAAACAATAATTATGGAAGAAAAAATAATGACTGCCAGGGTGGAAGGAAGAGTTCCACGCTGCTTTAAATGTGGCCTGAAGGGACACATAAGAGCAGAATGTACATCAAAGCCAAGAAAACCAGAGGAAAAGCGACCAGAGAATACGGGAGAGAAGATAGAAGAGAGCCGCAGAAAGGAAGTAACCGAAAAGGAAAAGGAAGTAACGGAAATAGCGAAAAATAAATGGGAAAATGTGACAGGAAGAAAAAGAAAAAAGGTAAGTGAACTAAACTGTAGACCACCATTCCACACCCATCCCACCCACACCCTCTCAGAC
>NC_068985.1:23476046-23477450 GCF_001194135.2 Octopus bimaculoides
TTATATGTTTTATGTCCCACATGTTTTGTTTTGTCCCCTCTATGTGTCCCGGTATGGGAAATAAAAAAAAAAACGGATCCCAAAATCTAATCAGTTCGTGCCAATCACAAGACCAAACATTCCTGAAAGTTTCATCCGAATCCAACCAGCGGTTCTTGAGATGTCTTGTCCACGGACAAACAAACATACACGACTGAAAACAATACCTCTGCCTTCGCTAGGGCAGAGATAATAATTCATGTTTAAATATGCAAAAAAGTGCTCGTAGTAATGTAAAGACTAAAACGATTTAAAGTTCACAAAAACGTGCTTAGCCACTCTAAGTAGCTCTACGAAATAAACTTTCTAATAGAAATACAATTTCTCAGGTGTTTGAAAAACTTTGTGGCCCCTGTAATTCCTAACGCGATAGTCACGAGCCAATTTTGCCATTCAGACTCCCATGATTGTTATAAAGCATCTGCGATCTACCGAGGATATATTCATCTGAATTACACATTTACTCGGTAAGTATGTAGCTTAGTGTTAAAGTGAAGAATATTTCGTATGTAATGCTGTCGTAATTTTAAACCTTTTCATTACTATAACCAGGCGATGGCGACGAACAGACAGAAGCGTTAGCGTGTCAGATGGAATGCTTAACGGCATTTCTCCAGCTCTTTTCGTTCTGAGTTCAAAACCCAGCCGGGGTCAACTTTGCATTTCATACTTTTTTGAGATCGATAAAATAAGTACCGATCGAGCACCTTATACCTATAAGTAGCTAGAATCATTATAAATAAGAGAAAAATCAGCGTGCTGGCAGATTCGTCAACACGCCAAGGTGGCGAACAGACAAAATCGTCAACGCGCCGAGCAAAATTCTTAGCGGCATTTCGTCCGTCTTTATGTTCTGAGTTCAAATGCCACCGAGGTCGACTTTGCCCTTCATCCTTCGGGGTCGAACGTATTTAGGATAGCGGGCAAGTTGAGATGTTCTCAACCTGAATATTGTATACAAGGTGACGAAAACTTCGTTATTGTAAACAGTGATAGCACTCTACATAATCGACGAAAGTTTGATGGGGTGCAGTGCTGTGTTTAACAACCTTTCTTTAGTCCGAATCACAGAAAGCATTGGAACAAAAAAAAAAAAAAAGGAAAATTGTCCCTGTACTTAACATCACAGTTGCAGTTTAGCAGTCGTCTCAGTTCGAATGGGCCTTGATTCTAATGACGAACTACACGCTGGAGTGCGATTCTCAATTCTAAGTTAAATTCTTCTTCCATTAAGTGAATATTTTTACTCAACAAGCAGATATCTCACGACTACTCAGATTTGAAAATAAAAATAAAAATTTTCAGATGTAAGGGAGACAACTCTCGATAATCATCATGTTCTAGCTCAGCGCTCCGTAACCTTTT
>NC_068985.1:23477589-23481371 GCF_001194135.2 Octopus bimaculoides
AAGTCAGCTGCCAGGTTGCAATAGTCCGCCCTATCTGATGGTTTGAGCGACTCAGTAGTGACCAGCGCCCCGCCAGAACTATTCACGACTTGCTTTACGATATATCATATGAGATGGAGGTTGCCGCATATAGATCGGTTGGGGATTGCACAGATTTGAGCATCATTGGTTATACCACATACAAGTGCCAGTCACTTGGCGAACACCTTTGCCAATATCTTTAACAGTATGTTGAGGAATGTTATGGGTCTGAAGTTTTCTATCAAGTCTTATTTGTTCGAGTCAGAGTCACCACTCTTCATCTCACTCCACTAAGAATTCTCCCAGTCTACTACCAGCTGTAATAGACGGCTATTATGAAAGGAGAATAAGTCTGTCATGCATCGGACAAAGTACTGAGCGTCATTTCTTCCGGCTTCACTTTCTAAGCCCAGATTCTACCGAGGTTGACTTTGCCTTTCATCCTTTCAAGGTCGCTAAAATAAGTACAGGTTGAGCTCAGGGGTCGATATAATCAACAATCTCCCTGCTCCCAAATTTCAGGCTTTGTGCCAATAGAAGAAATAATAATAATAATAATAATAATAATAATAATAATTATTATTATTATTATTATTATTATTATTATTATTATTATTATTATTATTATCATCATTATTATTATTATTATTATTCAGTTATCTTATTTTTATAACGTGCTTTCACTGAACTACCGAGCGCAGCTCTGTGTGCCTTTGGTATGTGCTGTGGTTTGTTGTGATGCTTTTATTGTTACTGATCTATATGCGGCAACCTCCATCTGATACGATATATCGTTAAGCAAGTCGTGAATAGTTCTGGCGGGGCGCTGGTCAATACTGAGTCGCTCAAGCCATCAGATATCACGGACTATTGCAACCTGGCAGCTGTCTTAAGAGTAGGATGTGTGCATAATGCCTAGTAGTGCTATTTTCTGTACGTTATATATACTTGTTAGTCCTGGTGTTTCTGTTATGTATTTGTCTGAATATTTATTTATCATACCTAATGCGCCTATTATGATAAGAATTGATTCTCTTTTTAGATTCCGCATTCAAGTTACCTCTATTTCCAGGACTTTGTGTTTTGAAAGTTTCTCCATTTGTTTTAGAGAAACGTTGCCATCTGTTGGTATTGATACATCGATTAAAAAGCATTTATTATTATTATTATTATTATTATTATTATTATTATTATTATTATTATTATTAGTAGTAGTAGTAGTAGTAGTATTTCTTTAATTTACCATAGCAGTGTCAGATGAGAGGGACATTACAAAGCGGGTTACAATGCGTATTGGTGTTAAACATAAAATTGATTGCGGGAAGAAAATGTCATAGTGATGAGGAGAAATGAGACGAAAAGCATATACAGGATTCAAAGTATTTGAATGCATGGATGAAGCAGTCCTCCTGATATAGGAGAGTCTCCATTTAAAGTCAATCAAGCATTCCTATTGATCACCCTAACCAACAAGAGTACAACCCCTCGCTTATTTGTTGTTCTCTAAACTACAGACACACGCTTAAAGTAGATCCATCCACTCCAAACTAAAGGCACACGCTTAACGTAGATCCATTCACTCTAATCATTTTCCCAACAGCCACCCACCTTTTGATAAATTCACTAAATGGAAGCATCTCTCCCTCTATGCTCACTTACTTTTCAAGTGAAACTTGAAAAAGTCGATGAGAACTTGACTAAAGAGGTGGGTATCAGTCGTCAATCCTTTCAGCCTCGACCACTAACAACTTCTCTTCTTTTGGCTAGCAGACGAGGTTAAGCAGCTCGTTCAAACTTATTAAAGGAGTGCGGTGGGGTAATCTTCATGATGGACTCAGCTGATAGCTGAGTCTATTTTACATGCAGTAACAACTGATTGATATAACTTTAAGTCAGCAAGGCTCGAACACTGCACAAATGTATGCAGTACAGTTTCATCACTCTATGCATATTTTGGAAAATCTTGGCAAGTGGTACTTTCGTTCTATGGAGTTTATGTTGAACAAGTAGTGCTCCGCAGTAGCACTGTCAGGCCAAAGATTTGTGGAAGTTATCCACTGTAGATTCTGATTAAAAAAGTTCTCTAGATCAGACCACCCAGTCTAAAATTTCCTTGGGGATGTCAGCACTTTTACCCACCACTAATTCTGAGGAATTTCAACCATGTTTCGTGGTCTGCTACCACAACAGCTCCTTTATAGGATCCAGTTAGCTGAAGACATCATCAGGAGGAACCACGTCCGGTTTCGGCCCCTACTCCTCTACCGTTTTGACGTGGCGGGGCCACCCCCTTTCGGAGGTGTCTTCAGCTCTGGTGTTGGGTGCATGTCTTTTTTCACTGTTTGTGACTGTTCTGATTCAACTGTGGAATGTCCCTCGCTATGGTTATTTTCCAGGAGGTTCTGGCCACACGTCTTACGTTAAAGGAACACTTTCATCGATCGCATTAACCATCTGGTAGAAAGTGGTGAGCGCCTGGCGGCATCCAAGTTGCCAGGTCCTAAAATTTGGTCTTTACTTGATTCACAAATGCTGATCTGTGAAAGGAACAGGTTGCAGAAAAACGTGTCTAACAATCAGAAGCCACATCTGCTCACTGTCCAGGAATGTTTACTAATGACGCAGCTTTGATGTGTCTGTGCATCGGCAACCACGAAATGCTAAGTCTGCCTTTTAGAGAGCGCAGGTAATAGACGGACTGCCTAACCAGTTTAACTGGTCCATCTGTCCAGCGAACCACGACGCTATGCAGCATCTTAGACTTGCCTCTCCAGGTACCAAGCTGCAAGCCCACCGATTTTTCCGGGTTTATTTTTGCCCCTACCATTGCCTCATACCTCTTTAGAATGGTGCTGACCACCTCGACTTCTGCGGTGCACACCATTACAGAAATGTTATTCGCGTACGCTGACGCAGATCTCCCACATCCCACCTCAAGGGAGATACCTCTCAATAGTTCTTGTTTCTGCAGCAACAGATCGAGAGACAGCGCGTATAGAAAGGACGAAAAGAGACAATCTTGACAGCTGGGGCGCATGATATGAAACGGTTCCAAGCAAGTGCCACTATGCATTCCTACAATTCAGTCTCTGAAAACGGTTCCGAAACCGGCCGTTTTTAAGAAGCTGAAAAGTAGCGATGGTCGAAACGTTTCGATCGTTCCTAATTAATCAAGACCTCACCAATGCCAGATTTGTTTCCTATCTCCTTTGTAAGATACAGATTGTTGAGGATAAATCTCTTGGGAATCACATATGCTAGAATTTTCAATAATAACAATAATTATAATTCTTTCTGCTATAGGCACGAAGTCTGAAATTTTGTTGGGTGGGGACTAGTATATTGCATCGACCTCAGTGCACAACTGTATTTATTTCTTCAACCTTGAAAGGATAAAAGGTAAAGTCGACCTCGGCAGCAACTAAGCTCAGAATGTACAGACGGACGAAATACCACTGAGTATTCTGCCAGTTTGCAGTTTTAAAAGCAATGGTTTCAAATTTTGGTACAAGACCAGCAATTTGGGGGCAGAGGACGAGTCGATTACATCAACTCCAGTGCTCAGCAGTATGTATGTATGCATGTATGTATGTATGTATGTATGTATGTATGTATGTATGAAGGCGCATGGCTCAATTGTTAGAGCGTCGAGCTTACGATCGTGAGGTTGTGAGTTCGAATCCCGGACCGGGCTGCGTGTTTTTGAGCAAAACACTTTATTTCACGTTGCTCCAGTTCACTCATCTGTAGAAATGAGTTGC
>NC_068985.1:23481381-23481664 GCF_001194135.2 Octopus bimaculoides
ATGTATGTATGTATGTATGTATGTATGTATGTATGTATGTTTGTATGCGTATGTATGTATAGAACAATTTGACTCAGCCTCCCACATGACGTAAAGTTCAGAGGGTGCATCAACGAAACCTTAATCATAAGGAACTGAGTGAAATTGTTATTAAAAAGCAAATGTAATTCTTATCTGTCGACTGCCACTCTGTTGTAGCCAAGGGCCGACCAATGTCTTGTGAGTGGATTTGGTACACAGAAACTGAAAGAAGCCCATCGTATATATATATATATATATATAT
>NC_068985.1:23483086-23484363 GCF_001194135.2 Octopus bimaculoides
GAGAGAGAGAGAGAGAGAGAGAGAGAGAGAGAGAGAGAGAAAGAGAGAGAGAGAGAGAGAGAGAGACAGAAGAGACAAACAGACAGACACACAGACAGACAGACACACACACAGAAGACAAATAGACACAGATACAGAGACAGACAAAGATAGAGAAAGATAATTACAATAAATAGTATGTACAGGCCATCACTCTGTTCTATGTGCTATTTATAAACTATCTGTCGTAATACTACATTGATTATATAAAAATGCACGATGAATACATAATGAATATATAATATAAGGAATTGAATTTACGTGGTAAATAAATTTTTCTTATATTAAATAAAATATATCAGTTATTTCCCTTAGTTCAAGGGAAACAACTTGTAAAATTAATCTTGGATTATTTTCCTTACATTGCAATGGAAGCGAAAATTTTGTATTGTGTATGATTTCTGAGCCAGTCAATTCCATCTTAAACCTAAAATTAAATGCATTTAACTTAACCAATTTTACTTTGATACATTCGAAACTCTATACATACAGACATTCATTTATATATAAATAAATACACACACAGAGAGGACAAACTATAAAAACGGTAGTCACATACTGTCTCAGAATAAACAGCGCATATTTTAAAGTAGAAATACTTATTTGTGATGATGATGAAATTCTAACATACATTCAATAGTTTTCATGTAATTTAGAGTATTCAATTTGTTTTTAAAAAATTACATTTAAAAGTAAGAACATTTTTTCAATGAATTGGAATGTTGTACCATCACATAAAATTCTACAATATTTGACGATATATAAGACGCACTATTTACAGAAGGAATTTCAAAATAATCCCCCCGGGTCCGATAAACGAATCTGGGCTTCCTAAAATTAATTTTGTCCCTGACGCTTACTTTTTTTCTTGTATAGACAATGCTGAAATTGAAGCATGTCTAATATGTTCGTTCGCCTTTTATTCCATCAAATACAGCATGTACCTCCAGTATTAAGGTGGAGATAGGATGCGAGCTGGCAGAATCGTTAGCACGCCGGGCCACATGCTTAGTGGCATTTCGTCCGTCTTTACATTCTGAGTTCAAATTCCACTGATGCCGACTTTGCCTTTTATCCTTTCGGGGTTGATAAAATAAGTACCAGTTGAGTACTGGGTGTCGATGTAATTGATTTACCGCCACCCCGAAATTGCTGACCTTCCTTGTGCCAAAATTTGATACCAATGTTAAAGCGACGAGCTGACAGAATTGTTAGCACGTCGGGCAAATGGCTTACCG
>NC_068985.1:23484971-23485690 GCF_001194135.2 Octopus bimaculoides
CGTCGTCTTTGAAAGCCATCCAGTAATGATAAGATTGATGTAGATGATATTCAGATTGAACATTTACGGAAAATGGAAATAGTGATGAAGTTTCATACAGTGGTAATTCTAGAAAGAAAGAATGAGTAGAATGCAGAATGAGACACGGTTGAGATGAGTGAAAAGATAGGTGAAGTGTTCAAGCCTAAGTAGAGGAGGTGATATGCGGGCTGCTATTTCAGAGAAGCAAATGTTGTAGAAGTATTATAGTTGAGGCAGATTGAAGATAGAATACATCAGTGGGCCTGTACTCATAGAAGGTTTGTGTGTTAAAATTTTCCCATCAATCAAACGGCTTATTTTTAGATGCGATCTAGAATGTTTTAATGCGTAGCAGCAAACTCGTTCTACATATGACAGAAATATTCTAATGATTTGAGTTACATTTAGTCAGCAATTAACTCATTAGGATTAGATTGTTTTCTGTCGCTGAAAAAGAAGTTGCTTTTGATAATATTTTAGGTGTGATTGCCGAGAAATATGGACAGAAATACTTGTAGATATTTTGATATATATTTGAGTTTGATGCGCATTCGCTATTGAGCGTAGTGCAAAACTGTTTCTTTGGATGTACGCCCGTTCGATCTAAAAGCTACGGACGGGCGCCCGTAGCGTTTGCCTGGACGGATGCCCGTTCGATCTAAAAGCTACGGACGGGCGCCCGTAGCTTTTGCCTGAAC
>NC_068985.1:23485790-23486942 GCF_001194135.2 Octopus bimaculoides
ATATATATATATATATGCTGCAGAGAAAATGGTGTACAGTGACAATCATGCCTTTATCAGAAGTGATATGACAAGTATATTTGCAGTAAGTCGATCTCTGCGACACTCGTAGAGATACTTTAGTAAATCGATCGATGATGTTAATTGATTATGAGATCGATTTATTGATTTAATTAACTGATCAATTCGATTAATTCATTGTACGCAGTGCCAAATGCTGTACAAAAGAATAATCTCAGTCAAGTGATTAAACATTTTTGATTTCTAGTTGGTGGCAAATGGTAAAGATGTCGTAAAGTTTATGCCTTTCTTTAAAGGCATTAGTGATACAAGTTAAGAGGAATATTTATGATCAGGAATCGAAACTACATCATAGACTTGATTCTTGGCAAGAGATTACCGCTTTCTCATCGGCATTCAAAGATGATTTATAGGAATAACTTCTGAATTCAAACAATATTGGTTCCGGCTGGTTTCTTTGTGGTCGTACATAACACAGCTGCTTTAAATTTCTGAGGAGATCATAGCAAATTACTGTATTTAGAGTAACTTGGTTGCCACATGGAAACTGCTTTATCCTGCCGGATATTCAAATAGTTTCAGTTATTTCATTTTTTTCTTTACTGAACAATAAGCTTCTATTTTTGAAGAGTAGGGAAACCAGTCGATGTCCTGATGATAATGCATTTCTCAAGGATATTTGAAGCGTATCCGAAATGAAATGGCTTTCAACTGGATTTGATCACGCATCAGTGCCAAACGGACGTAACTATTTCTTGATCAACAGCGTTCACCCTAATCAGTTATTAAACGGTATATCTTTATTTTTTAGACGCTCTTTTCTTCTGGAAGTTTCTCAGTATTTGTTCATTCAATTGGAATGTTAGCCGGTTCACGTGTATCCACATGTTTTTCTCCCGCATCAATCAGTACGAACAGAGGACTTATTGGAATAAAATTTTCTTCCTAGACGTACAACTCTCAGTTGTGTTTCGATATGTCTCCAAAATTATACGAGATCGTAACAATGGTCTATTAAATGCTTTTCCTACAGTAAATTGTAGATTAAGCTTAATATTTGAAAAGTCTAAACTTAATCTTCTTGCACCATTGTTGAAAAACGCTTCCTATCTTGAGTGTTGCTGAGTATAT
>NC_068985.1:23493473-23494764 GCF_001194135.2 Octopus bimaculoides
ATATATATATATATATATATATATATATATACATATATATATATGAATACAGCCTGAAATTCTTGCCATGTATTGATGCGAACTTCCGAGTGGGTATTCACGATCCTCGGATATTCACGAAGCTGTATATATGCATGTACGCATATGTATGTATATATACATGATATATGTGTATATGTATGTATACACATACACACACACATATGTATGTATGTATATATGTATATATTTATATATAGATATGTATATATAGATACAAACATATGTAGATATGTACAAGCACACATATATACATATGCATACATCTATGCCTACAAATATACACACACAGGTAATAAATAATTTTTTTTTGAAATTTGAATATGCACTGTCACATAATAAATATTAATATAACCTATAAATATATTTAATTTTTTTTTTCGTTTGTTAATCCGCTGAACAAATCTGTTTTTCTTCATCTACATCACATTTTGTCTATATTTTTTTTTTGTAGTTTCCGGGTTTAATATCTGAAAGGATTTTTTTTTTTAACAATTTCTTCGTATATGTTTAGGGATTGGTTATTGTCATTGGTGAAATAGCAGACTAATATACGATTTCGTTCAATCTATTTCGCATCGTTCTTGTTTAATCCACTGCTTTCTTCAGTTGTAGCACCGCTGCGTTCGCTGTTCGTTTTTTCAGTTTGACTGTCAGTTTTCTTCAATTCGGACTTTTGACTCGGTTCCTGTGGTTGTTGTTGCTGTTCCTGCTGCTGTTTTGTTGCATGTGTCTCTTCTGGAATCTTTTGTTCTGTGTTCTTGTCCATATCTTTGGTTTTGTAACAAAGCTCGTACATCTGAAGGAAACTGCTTTCCAGAGTGAAAGCAAAATAGTCTGATCGCGTCTCTGAATGACTGCGAAAAGACGTCACTACAGCGACTATATAGTCCGAATGTGGATTGTAACAAACTCCATAGCCGTCCGGTACAACGGGTCCATAGCACATGAAAGCATCCATTGTAGTAGGGACCTGGGGAGAGATATAAAAATTATGAATGGATGTTTTAAAAGTATAATGTGAGAAAAAAGAAGTCTATAGGCGTAGGAATGGCTGTGTGGTAAGTAGTTTGGTTACGAACCACATGGTTCCGGGTTCAGTCCCACTGTGTGGCACCTTAGGCAAGTGTCTTCTTCTATAGCCGTGGGCCGACCAAAGCCTTGTGAGTGGATTTGGTAGACGGAAACTGAAAGAAGCCCGTCGTATATATGTATATATATATATGTGTGTGTGTGTATATGTTTGTGTATA
>NC_068985.1:23494884-23500154 GCF_001194135.2 Octopus bimaculoides
CGTATATATGTATGTGCGTGTGTATATGTTTTTGTGTCTGTGTTTGTCCCCCAACATCGCTTAACAACCGATGCTGGTGTGTTTACGTCCCCGTAACTTAGCGGTTCGGCAAAAGAGATCGATAGTGTAAGTACCAGGCTTACGAAGAATAAGTCCTGGGGTCGATTTGCTCGACTAAAGGCGGTGCTCCAGTATGACCACAGTCAAATGACTGAAACAAGTAAAAGAGTAAAAGAGTATCATAAACCAGAAGTTCTCAATTGTAGTCCATATGGCCCTAGGGGTGGGGTCTAAGTAAGATCTTGTCGTTAAAATTTATTGGCAATAAATTGGTTAGACTTCTACAATACACAAAATATTTTACCGAATTTTTAAAAAATACAATTCCTGGTAATATTTAATTATAAAACTATAATATGATTTTTTGAACATCGAATGGCTAGGAGAGTCCCTCTGAGTAAAATAGGAATCTAAGGGGTCAATAGGTAAAAATGGGTTGAGAAACACTGTCTCATGACATGATTGTTAAAGACCAGGTAAGATTAAATGAATAACGGAAGGTTGGCTTTATTAGAAGAAACATGAGTGAAAACGGTAATAATTAATTAATTATCATAATTATCATAGGCGTAGGAGTGGCTGTGTGGTAAGTAGCTTGCTTACCAGCCACATGGTTCCAGGTTCAGTCGGCGCCTTGGGCAAGTGTATTCTACTATAGCCTCGGGCCGACCAAAGCCTTGTGAGTGGATTTGGTAGACGGAAACTGAAAGAAGCCCGTCGTATATATGTATATATATATATATGTATGTGTGTGTATATGTTTGCGTGTCTGTGTTTGTTCCCCCCACCGCACCCAGCATCGCTTGACAACCGATGCTGGTGTGTTTACGTCCCCGTAACTTAGCGGTTCGGCAAAAGAGACCGATAGAATAAGTACTAGGCTTCCAAAGAATAAGTCCTGGGGTCGATTTATTCGACTAAAGGCGGTACTCCAGCATGGCCACAGTCAAATGACTGAAACAAATAAAAGAGTAAGAGAGTATATCTGAGGGCATAACAGACGGCACGGGCATATTAGACACAATCCCATTTCAGTAATGCATATACAAGAAAAAAGTTTTAGTGCATTAATAAAGCACTAGGTCCGAATCCAGGGTGATTTTGTTTTCACGACATTTTTTTTTCGTAAAAATGCGTCATATGTGCCTTAAAATGCAGTAATTTATGGTAATGCTGGCTTAATCGATCATGCAAAATTTGTTTAATTCTATATGCCTTCAAATATGCAAGTGGCACGTTTGGACTCGTAAATAAGCCATTCACTGTGTTTTGTCATGGAGAAAATGTCTTATTGTAGACAGAATGGTTTTACTACACCACTATCAGTTCGCAGCGCCACCTATCTAGACAATGAGATGCAAGCATTTCGGAGTAGTTATCTCCTCTTCGGTTACAGACACTAGGCAGAGATAGTTTCTCTCAATATTTCAGTCACTGATTAGCGCTATGCGGCGACTGACCGTATGCAAATTACGGAGGGGGAGCGCTAAGAAGTGAAGTGCATAATCCTGTCTAGATCGGTGGTTTTCAACCGGGGTTCATGTGACCTTGTAGGGTCCTTTTAAGATTTTGTTGTTAAAATTTATGTGCAATAAATTGGTTATATTTGTACAATATACAAAAATGTTTAAAAAATTTTTGTACAATTTCTAATAATATTTAATCAAAAAAACATAATAGGAGTTTTTAGACGTCGAATGGCTATGAGCGTTTCCCCTACCCCCGAATAAAATAGAAAACAAAGGGGTTCATAGGTAAAAAAAATAGCAGAGAACTACTGGTCTAGACTCATATCCTTCACCACCGTTAAAAAACAAAGAAAATCAATCTGAATATAGCGATTGCAGTGTGGAAGAAAAATATGAGCTCAACAAGTTCTTATTCAAGAAACTGGTGATTTGTCAGCGTTTGGTGCAGGCACTAAGGTGTAACTGTACTATCATATTCAGATTTACGGCGATGTGCTAGCGCAGCAAGGGTTTTGTTCTGAGACTGTGTGATGGGATTGTGCAGCGTGGAAAAAATTCAGAAATTAGTTATGACTAGGATCACATGATTTTGGTTCATATAAAGTTCACTTATTCCGGTGGATGATTTGTATTCTCAGAATTCTTGTTCTGGGCTTAACTGTAAAATGAACTTTGACTCATACTTTACCTTTACCACTGCTAAATATCAATATCTCTCACTAAAAGAAGACAAGTAAGTAAATCCGCCCAAAAATAAAAAAAAACAAAAAATCAATATGTCAGGAGTGGCTGTGTGGTAAGTATCTTGCTTACCGACCACATGGTTCTGGGTTCAGTCCCACTGCGTGGCACCTTGGGCAAGTGTCTTCTACTATAGCCTCGGGCCGACCAAAGCCTTGTGAGTGGATTTGGTAGACGGAAACTGAAAGAAGCCCGTCGTATATATGTATATATATGTATATGTATGTATATGTATGTGTGTGTATATGTTTGTGTGTCTGTGTCTGTCCCCCCAACATCGCTTGACAACCGATGCTGGTGTGTTTACGTCCCCGTAACTTAGCGGTTCGGCAAAAGAGACCGATAGAATAAGTACTAGGCTTCCAAAGAATAAGTCCTGGGGTCGATTTGCTCGACTAAAGGCGGTGCTCCAGCATGGCCGCAGTCAAATGACTGAAACAAGTAAAAGAGTAAAAGAGTATGTCACTGTAAAACGAAAATATCCTTACTTGGCTGGTAGATAGTGTGAAATGATTAGCCAGCTTATAGGATTCATCAGCAAATATTTCTGGGATGGGCAGTTCTTTTTCATTGGATATTTCCCTTAATCCCATTAAATGACAGTCAACACCTTGACCGAGAATAGTCTGAAACAAAGAAAGGAAAGAAACCAATCAGAGACAATGACCGAACAAAATAGAAACTGCAAGAGTTTTAATACAAGCTTCATGTGATGTACTCAAAGGGGAATTTTTATGGCTTAGTTGGAAGAGAGAGGGCTCATGGCTGTTTAAAGCCCCCTCTCCCTGCCGAGACAAGTGAGGACGGAAGTGGGAAAGAAAGGGAGACGCAGAGATTTCTGTAGTGGAGAGCAACAAAATATCTGGGGAGCTAATCTCGAGCCGAAGATTTTGGTCGGAATTTTTGCGATTATAACATAATTTGGACATCGAAAAATTGGTTAATTGATTCTGTTTAGTAACAAGTTGACAGAAATACAGTATCTGCCGTTGGGATCTAAAAGCATTTTACGGATTCGGCTCTTCAGGATCCTCGTATCTGGTGTTTAGTGCTGTTGCAATTCTACTTAGGACAAGGGTTATAACTGCAACTTATATTTGGCGATATGATTTTAATGTAAAATGTCTTTTGCTTAGAATATCGCTTGTTATGAAAATATAATCTGTAAGAGGGAAAAGACGGAAAAAAGAAGGTAGATAAATAGATAGAAAGATAGAAAGATAGAGGGAGAGGGAGGGAGAAAGAGAGAGGGAGAGAGAAGGAGAGGGGAGAGAGAATAAAAAGAAAGAGGGTGTAAACAGGCAATTGTAAAGATTGGTGTTCTCATTTATAGTGAATTTGCCGCTGATTATCTGGGCAAGGCATTATACTCTTTTACTGTTACGATGAATCATAACGGCTTTGAGATGAATCGTAACGACTGGATCAGAGCAATATGGTTCTAATGATTTGTTATTTTACTGTGAACTAGTTGACTGCCTTATACATCTATCCTCGTTTATCACGGGTGTTTGATTTAAAAAAGAGAGCACTGTGTTAAATGAATCAGTGATAAAGAAATGATAGAACATGTTTCGTTGTATTGAGCATTGCAGATGGTCGCTGGGACGCGCTAGTGCGGGCCAAGCAAAATCTTTGACTGATCGCCGACCCGTGTTATCACAGATCACCTTGTAATAAGCGTAGAATCAAATGAGCGTACCGTGTTATCATGGATCAGTGATGAATGAAGCAGAGGAAACGAAGATAGACATACCTGACTGTTAAAAGCTGAAAAGTAAAACGTTAATTTCTCTAAAACAACAAAATACTGCTAGAACTTCTTACCTGTGTCATGATTTCGGTTTGTGTTTTCATGGCTGTCCTCAAAAGACGCATTTTGTCTTCGTCCTAGTTAAACAAACAAAATTAATGAATAAACAATGGTTATTTAATAATATTAAGACTCGAAGAAATTGCATGATTTAATACAGTTTCTTGTTATTTTCATGCATAAAAAGGCGGCGAGCTGGTAGAATCGTTAGCATACCGGACAAAATGCTTATCTGTATTTCGTCCGTCTTTATGTTCTGAGTTCAAATTCTGCCGAGGTCGACTTTGTCTCTCATTCTTTCGGAGTTGATAAAATAAGTACCAGTTGAGCACTGGAGTCAAATAACCCCTCCTCCGAAATTGTGGCCCTCTGCCAAAATTTTAAATTATTATTTTGATGAAGGAGTGGCTGTGTAGTAAGTATCTTGCTTACCAACCACATGGTTCCGGGTTCAGTTCCACTGCGTGGCACCTTAGGCAAGTGTCTTCTACTATAGCCTCGGGCCGACCAAAGCCTTGTGAGTGGATTTGGTAGACGGAAACTGACAGAAGCCTGTCGTATATATATATATATGTATGTATGTATGTATATATATATATATATATATATATATATATATATATATATATATATATATGCGTGTGTGTTTGTGTGTCTGTGTTTGTCCCCCCAACATTGCTTGACAACCGATGCTGGTGTGTTCACGTCCCCGTAACTTAGCGGTTCGGCAAAAAGAGAATGATAGAATAAGTACTAGGCTTACAAAGAATAAGTCCTGGGGTCGATTTGCTCGACTAAAGGCGGTGCTCCAGCATGGCCGCAGTCAAATGACTGAAACAAGTAAAAGAGTAATAAATACGTAGATCCTTATAACATTGCTACATTATGCTAACGGTTTATTGGCATCGAGGTGGCAGAATTGTTACTGTGCTAAACTAAATGTTAAGCGTATTTCATCCGTGTTTAACTTTCTGAGTTCAAATTCCGTCAAGGTCGACTTTGCCATTTATCTTTTTGCGGTCAATAAAATAAGTAACAATCGAGTACTGAGGCTGATGTAATTGAATTCTCCTCTTCTCAAAAGTGATAGTTTTGTGCCAAAATTAGAAAGAATATTTAAAGGAGACGAGGTGACAGAGCATTGGGAAAGAGGTCGACTTTACCTTTCATTATATATATATATATAT
>NC_068985.1:23500426-23501845 GCF_001194135.2 Octopus bimaculoides
TCAAAGGACATATTAACTATGTCTACTTGATGGAAATTACTGTCAAACTCTTAATTAAATCGGCAACTTAGATAAGAGTTTTGACTGTTATTTCCAGCTAGTAGACATACTTAATATGTCCTTTGTTTAATTTTAATCTTTCAGTTATTTAATGCTTTTTGAGGCCTGCAATCGCCTGTATTATTGATTCTGCTATTATCATTTTTAATTGTTACACTAGATAATAATAGAGTCAATAATATCTTCGCAAATATTTTCTCCTGAATTATATATTTATATATATATCGTACATATATGATATATGTGACAGACGGTGTTAGAATACCTGCTAGAAATGCAATGCTAGAAATAAGAGCTAAATTGCTCTGTGTGCGTTGACTGCAGCATCAGAGCACTTTTGCTCTTCTAGCATTGTATGTGTTCTAATACCTTGTCATATTTAATGACAATTATAGTTTTCCTTTTTGGTGATACATTGCTAAACATCTGCTTAATTTAATTGTGTATGTGTGTGTGTGTATATATATATATATATATATGATGTGCGTGTGCATGTGGCGAGCACATAATCGGAAGTACTTTTCGTAATAAAATTTAACTAGAACTTCTTACCGGAATGTTAGTTTCTCCTGTCATTGATTTGACCCATTCCAGAGCTGCAGGAGAAGCAGCACGGATGTTGTCCACACGACCATAGCGGAATCTTCGAGTAGAAGCGCTCTCGTACGTTGAAACAAGGTGGCCATGAATTCTGAAAAATAACATATAAGAATATATACTACAGTTCTTTATTTAAGAGATGATGAATTATGTACATTATGTACATTATGTACATTATTGACATTTGACGTATATTTGTCCTTAGCTTGTTTGTTGTCAACGTTGTGTTAACAGCAAACAAGATGAGGACAACTATCCGTCAAATGTAAATAATGTCAATAATGAAGAATATATACTGTTCTACAAGAGAGTATTTTAAACAAAAATGTAAACAGAACTTGTCTCCAACTGGATATCATAACTGCATGGTGGATTCTCTCCTATTTTACAAATTATAATGGAAAGGACTCTATGCTTAAGAGTTAAGCGTCTTGAATGCAGTGTATCCTAAATACTAACCAATAACCATTAGTCAATAAACTGAATCTTAGTGGCGTAGCTGGAGTGTGTGCCACCTGGAGCAGCCCCACTACCTAATCCATCTAGGGCTAAACAATAGTGATGGCAATAACAAGGACAGGTACATTGGATAGGGTAGCCCTAGATATACAAACAGGTGGAATGGTCACGGCTTCAAAATCTTCTCAAGCAGGGCTTGAGGAAACAACCAACATTACTTAAAACCACCTTTTTATTGCGAAGTGGACAATTACAGTTGAAAGTAAAGTGTCTTGGCTATGGTTACAGGTAGTATATATA
>NC_068985.1:23501965-23503733 GCF_001194135.2 Octopus bimaculoides
ATACTGCGGTTTGGCAAAAGAGCCCGATAATATAAGTAAAAACCATAAAAAAAAAATTTAATACTGGGGGAATTTGTTTGACTAAGATCATCTTAAGGCTGTGCCCCAGCATGGTCGCAGTCCATTGTCTGAAACAGGTACAAGATAGAAGTTAAAAGAAGAAGAAAGAATGAATACTTCTGGTACGAAAAGACAAGGGAAATAACTAAGGAGTCAAAGTTACTGAACATGGATTGAAAGTAGGATTTTTAGAGCTCACCAGCAGATCACGACGTTATTAATTCTGTAACTCTATATGGTGTCTTCATCACCAAAATGGAATATTTCTGAAAGTGTTGTGATGTTCATGCCTTTTCAATAACAACACGAGTGAGGCGAATTGTGAACTGAAGCTATAACATAGACTTCTCTTGCAGGCATTTTTACTTTATCTCTTGTTCTGCATAGATAAAATTCCTTTTAAGTCACAAACACACATATATACACACACACGTACACACACGCACACACACACACGCGCACACACACTTACACTCACACACAGACATGCTCGCATACACGGATAGACATACACACATACATATACTCACACACACACACACACACACACACAAGCATGTTTGCACACGTGCGTGCACACACACACACACACACACACACACACGTCTATTCGTTCATGTGCTTACTTGTGGTTGCACTTATTTTCCTGCACATGCGCATACACATTCATACACTTACACCCCCACCCCCACACACATACACTCACACGTACACACTCAGTCACATTAATATGCTTGCACATACACACATACACACACACACATGCACACACAGAGACGAGTATGTGTTTGGATGTGTGTGCGTATACACGTACGCATGTACTCATACATCTACGCACACTCGAATAATCAGATATATTGTAATGTAAGCATGTATCACATATGTATATACAAAACGTACATAATATGTCTGATGTTGTCTTGTAAACAATCTCGAAGTATGGAATGCCACAATCCCATAACGATGAAGAGGGTGGTGGCGGCGGAGAGGGGAATCCAAAGAGATTTTACACGGTAAAGTGCAATGGGAATAAACAAGATGTATAAGTATAAGAGAAAGAAAGAAAGAAAGAAAGAGACAGGGTGAGGGAGAAAGAGATAGATAGATAGATAGAGAGAGAGAGAGAGAGGGAGAGAGAGAGAGAGAGGGAGGGGGGGAAAGCTAGATGAGGATAAAAAGGAAGATATAGTGTGAAAGAGGAGAAAGGAGATAGTGCTAAGAGAAATATAGAGAGAGAAGCCAAAAACATACAGAAACGGAAATTAGTACAGAGAAGACAAAATAGGACTTAGATTATATATATATATATAACCGACCGAAACTGCAAAGATGATCTGGAACTCGTCTGAGGATAGGAAGCTCCGAATGATCCATCCTTATTTTTTCCTGTTTTATTGTCGCCTGTTACGTTCTTGCTCCATTTTTTTGTTTTCTTTATATATATATACAATTAACAACGCAAAACAACGCCAGATCATACATTCAAAATAAATGGAAGTGGAGAGACAAGTTACTGAAGAGATTGCAAGAGTGCAATGAAATAATTTAACAAAAAACTATATAAATTAATAAAGGATTTGAACCAGTGCGTGTGTTTATTACCGGCATAATGCCTCTCCCAAGGTTTAATTGTATTTCCTTCAACACACGTATCCACATCAAGAATCTTGCACACGAAATACACATACGAAATATATATATATATATA
>NC_068985.1:23503973-23504674 GCF_001194135.2 Octopus bimaculoides
ATATATATATATATATAGGCGCAGGAGTGGCTGTGTGGTAAGAAGCTTGATTCCCAACCACATGGCTTCGAGTTCAGTTCCACTGCGTAGCACCTTGGGCAAGTGTCTTCTACTATAGCCTTGGGCAGACCAAAGCCTTGAGTTTGTCCCCCACAACCATTGCTCGATAATCGATGTTGGTGTGTTTACGTCCCCATAACTTAGCAGTTCGGTAAAAGACACCAATAGAATAAGTACTAGGCTTACAAAGAATAAGTCCTGGGATCGATTTGTTCAACTAAAGGCGGTGCTCCAGCATGGCCACAGTCAAATGACTGGAGCATGTAAAAGAAAGTATAAAATAATAAAAGGAAAAAAATATATATATAAAACACGCCTAGTGTCTCCAAGTAATCTTCAGGCTTAGTGGACTTGCTAGACGGAAACTGAAAGAAGCCTCTCGCATATGTACATATATATGTGTGTGTGTCTGTCTGTGTGTGTTTGTGTCTGTTTTTGCTCTCATCACCGCTTGTCAACCGATGTTGGTGTGTTTACGTCCCAGTGACTTAACGGTTCGGAACAAGAGACTGATAGAATATGTACAAGGCTTAAAAAAGTACTGGGATCGATTCATTCGACTAAAAAAATTTCCAGGCGGGGTCCCAGCATGGCCGCAGTCTAATGACTGAAGCAAGTAAAAGATAAAAGATATATATATA
>NC_068985.1:23505538-23509420 GCF_001194135.2 Octopus bimaculoides
TATATATATATATATATATATATATATATATATATATGAGAGAGAGAAAGCCATATAGAAAATTATGGGCAACGTATTGGAGGAGGAAAAGTAGGGAGTAAAATTGAGAAAGGGGAAAGGATAGATCTGGTAAGAGATGTAAACGAAGGAGGAAGGAAAGGACAAGCAAGGTTGAAAAAGAAGTGGAGAACGAAGAAGGAGTTAGGATGGAAAGAATGAAAGTAAGAATGAAGAATATGCACGAATGTTACATGATCGAATGTATTTAGAGAAAAGAAGAAACAAGCAAAGTAGGAAACAAAGTCGGTGAAACGAAGCAAACTGTAACATGAAGGGAGGTGGGAGGAGGAAGAGAAAAGACGGAGATAGAGGAAAATGGAAGACATGTTTAGATATGTAACTCTTGGAGAAATGGAGAGAAGGAGAGAGAATGAGAGAGGGAGAGAGAAAGAAATAGAGAGAGAGAGACAGAGAGAAAGACAGAAAGAGTGAGGAAAATAGAGAGAGAGGAAAATAAAGAAAGTGAGAGAGTGGAAAATAGAGAAAGAGAGAGAGAGTAGGAAAAAGAGGGAGAGAGAGTAGGAAAAAGAGTTGGGGAGAGAGAGTAGGAAAAAGAGTTGGAGAGAGAGACAGTAGGAAAAAGAGGGGTAGAGAGAGAGAGAGAGAGAAAGAATAAGGCGATTGTGAAATCCTCTTAAGTTTATCTTGTCGATTTAATTGCGTTTGTCTGTCTGTCTGTTTTTCTGTTCCGCTCTGCTCTCTTTTCTTTTCATTTTTGTTTTGCAAAAACAGATTAACGACGCTAAAATCTATAAGTGGGTTGCCTTCCTAATGCATTCTGGCAGGCTCTGCAAGGTCTACTTCTGCTGCCATTGGCAGACAGAACGATGCAAGCAAGCTATAAGCCACAGACTACAAGCTACGAACAAGCTCTCTCTCTTATCCAACCACACACCGTCACGTGAAACCCACTGAACTAAGCTTAGAAGTAATAGAATAATAACTATTATACCTGTACAGTCAAGAATGGCGGTGATTTCAAACAAATTCTTTGGTTAGAATATATTACAAGATTTCTGTCTGGTGGTGGGTTGTTGATAAGGCTCCCTTTTTTAGTCACTTTTTATTGTTTATTAATTTTATATCTTTATAATAATAGTAATAATAATAATAATAATAATAATAATAATAATAATAATAATAATAATAATAATAATAATAGCTGAAGTTCAAAAGATAGTGCTCATGGGAACTGCCCATATCCTACGTAAAATACTGTCTATGTGATCTCAAATTTTAAAGCAAACACATAATTTTCTTATGGTTTCTTAAACATTCTCTAGAACAACACTATGTACAAATCCAAATATATGGTACCCTAGGCATAACACCTACATGAACTTCCAGCTTGTTGTCTCTTGAAGTCTCTGGGTGAGACTTGGATCCAACTTGTACAAATGCAAAGCAAAAGTCAAACATAAAATAATAATAATAATCCTTTCTACTATGTGCACAAGGCCTGGATTTTTTGTGGGGAGGGGGACAATCGATCACATCGACTCCAATACTTGACTGGTACTAAATTTATCGACCTCAAAAAGGACGAAAGGCAAAGTCGACCTCTACGGAATTTGAACTCATGACGTAGCGACGAGCAAAATACCACTAAGCATTTCGTCCAACGTGCTAACGATTCTGCCAGCTCACCGCCTTAACAGTAATAATAATGATAATAATAATATGGGCACTGCACACATCCTACGCAAAAACATTTTCAATACAGTAACCATAAGAGCATCACAGCAAACCACAGCACATACCCAAGGCACACAGAGCTGCGCTCGGTAGTGAAGTGAAAGCACGTTATAAAAATAAAATTACTGAATAATAATAATAATAATAATAATAATAATAATAATAATAATAATAATAATAATAATTATATGGAAACTTGAATGTTGAGATCGCCAAGATGTAACAGCAGCGAGAGTCAAACATAAAGATTGTTCCTGTTGTCATTGAAGCATTAGGTTTAATACAACCTAACCCAAAGAAACATCTGGAAACTTTAGAAATACCTTACAATCCACTTTACTTGGAACTGCACGCATACAACGTAAAGTGCTGTCTATCTGCAGTCCCTATTGTGACATGATAGACAGCACAAGTCACCGGTACAAATAATATCATTTCAATGTTGCCTACTGCGTAACATCTTTGATATGTTGTTGGCACTCCGTCGCTTACGACGTCGAGGGTTCCAGTTGATCCGATCAACGAAACAGCCTGCTCGTGAAATTAACGTGCAAGTGGCTGAGCACTCCACAGACACGTGTACCCTTAACGTAGTTCTCGGGGATATTCAGCGTGACACAGTGTGTGACAAGGCTGACCCTTTGAATTACAGGCACAACAGAAACAGGAAGTGAGAGTGAGAGAAAGTTGTGGTGAAAGAGTACAGCAGGGTTCGCCACCATCCCCTGCCGGAGCCTCGTGGAGCTTTTAAGTGCTTTCGCTCAAAAAACACTCACAACACCCGGTCTGGGAATCGAAACCGCGACCCTATGACCGCGAGTCCGCTGCCCTAACCCCTGGGCCATCGCGCCTCCACTACATCTTTGATAATAATGATAATAATAATTATTATTATCATTTAAGAAATTAAAAAGTGGTCGAAGAAGAATGGCGTAAAAATGAAAATTGAGCGCGTCCAGAAAACAAGTATTACTTGGTAGTGCAAGGAGTCTCCGTAAAACCCTTCAAACTTGAAAAGACCCCCCCCCCCCATCTTGATTTACGTGAAGTGAACAGTTGGTACATTAATTAACATCTCCAGTAACAAGCAATGTAAAATGTGATCTGAATGCCAAAACTGAAAATGATGTTGTAAACTCTTGGTTATTGGAGTATTTGATTCTAAATTTAGAAAAATTAAAATTATCCAATTCCCACTGATATACGATGGGGTGCTGATAAGTTCCTGGTTTTAAGCGTGTCGCGAAAGGCCTGGCTAGAGGTTCAATCTTCCGAGTTCTTTTACAGGGCTTGGAAAGACTGAAGGACCGCTGCAATAGGTATGGGAACCTGAGAGAAGAATATGTTACATAAAATCATAATTAACAGGAATAGTTAATCGCAGTATGATTTGAACTCTCAAACTCAAGAAACTCGAGTAAATATTACCACAAGGCTTTCCATTCGCTGTTCTAAAGATTCTTTCAATTTGCTGTCTACAAAGAATAAATTCTTGTAATTCGGCAAAAAAAAAGGTACGCTTATTATTATTATTATTTTTTATTTAACATTTAGTTTGGCGTTTCTGTTAGCTTTAAAACATTGATATTCTGTAACTGACATAAAAACAAAAGACAAACACAACAGCAACAGCAGCAAAGTAGTAGTGGTAGTAGTAGCAGCAGCAGTAGCAGCAGTAGTAGTGGTGGTAGTAGTAGTCATCGTCGTCGTCGTCGTCGTCGTCGTAGTAGTAGTAGTAGGAGGAGTAGTGGTTGTAGCAGTAAGCAGTATTAGATTACGTTGTTTAACTTCAGGTTAAACAATCTTTACTTCAGAGTACTGTTGCTGAATATCTCTCGTTGTAAGATTTAAAAATAGGGATTTTCCAGGTTAGTTTCCAATGGACGTACCTATCATCAAAGGCGTTCCGAGTGTGGCCATTTCGTCTACGTCGTGTATCTAAGACCACGATTATCAAATGTGTATTTTTTGTCGTAAGTTGACAGCGTTGTGATACTATTTTTAGCAGGTCAAGCAACCAAATAGCAGCCCTGCCATCAGCCTGGCAAATACATTAGAACTCACACACACACACACACACACACACACACACACACACACACACACACACACACACACACACACACA
>NC_068985.1:23513993-23517538 GCF_001194135.2 Octopus bimaculoides
CCCGTGATCCCTTTTGATCCAAATTATCCCCCCCCCCAAAAGCTCTACTTTGTAATTTGTCCATTTTCTGTATTTAGCCCTGTGTGGCTATAATAAAAAGATATCTATCTCTCTATGTTTGTCTGTCTTTCAATTTACCTATCAATCTATCAGTTTACCTATCAATCGATCAATCTATCTATCTATCTATCTATCTATCTATCTATCTATCTATCTATCTATCTATCTATCTATCTATCTATCTATCTATACATTCATGTGTGCGTGTGTATCTTTGTGTCTGTGTTTGTCTCTCCACCCCACCGTCGTTTGACAACCGATGTTAGTGTGTTTACGTCCCAGTAACATAGCGGTTCGGCACAAGAGACCGATAGAATGAATACTAGGCTTACAAAATATAAGTCCTGGAGGTGGGGGGTCGATTTCTTCGATTAAAACCCTTTAAGGCGGTACTCCAGCATGGCCGCAGTCAAATTACTGAATCAAGTAAAAGACTATCTATATGTCTATACATATGTACACATACATATATTATCATCATCATCGTTTAACGTCCGTTTTGCATGCTGGCATGGTTTAGACACACACACACAAACACACTCATGCATATATATATATATATATATGGAGCATGTAGCAAAGTAAGGCGTTGGAAAAGCATTCTTTTATGGTATTTTTGAGTTTCAATCTCATTCGATAGAACTGATTGTGCTTTGACATTTAAAAAAAAAATCTTTCTATTTGCTTTTTGCTTTTCTCTCTTCTATAGGTTTCTCTTTCTCTCCATTTCTCTACCTCACACTCTCTCGGCAATGATAAAAATACTAAATGAATAGATAAAATAAAATAAACAGAAATTTTTCTTTCTTTTCCCCCATTTGATAAGATTTTGTTTTCCGTTGCTGAACAAAAGTAAAATATTAAATGTAAGTCTTTCTTGTCATATTCGACATATGAATTTTTTTTTTACTTTGGTTTTCATCATATTTTTTTGTATGTGTCTCTCTTTCTCTCTCTCTTGGCTTTTTTTCTTTCATTTATTTTTTCCTTTCCTTCTTTTAGTCCTTTTTTCTTTTCTTCTCTCCGCACACTTGCATAAATAAACACACACACACACACACACATTCATGCATACGTACTTACATGCAAATAAACATTCACACACGTATACATACACATATAAACATTTTTCTTCCAAATCATTTTTGTTTCTTTGCTTCACTGTCTTTTCTTCCCAAATGTCTTTCCCTCTTTCCCCGTTTTATTATTTGTTTTCGTTTTATTATATTTATTTTCCTCTTTTTTTTTTGCTACCGAGAGCTTAGAACTGGAACTAAGCTGTTTGCATGTTCGTTAATGCTTAGCTGAACGACTGTGAAGAACTTGACTTCTGCCACGTTTGTATTTGAGAAGACGCCATCTTGTATTTGTCTTGCATTCGTTGTCACTTCCTATATCTAGTGAGGAGGGATTGTCCACAAAGCAAACAAAATTAAGCAGAGAAAACAAAACAAAGCAAATACGGAAGGAGATGGAGAGGGAAAGGGAAAAAGAAGACGGAGACGAAGAAGATGATGATGAAGAGGAAGACGAAAACGAAGATGAATGATAACAACAACGACAATAATAAAACAAAGAAGAAACAGAAGAAAAAGAAATGGAAGCAGAAGCAGCAGTAGCACAGCAGCAGCAGCAGCAGCAGCAGCGGAAGAAGAAGATACAAGAGCGAAAACAAGGATAAAAAGGGAAAAGGAAAATAAGAAAAAGAAGAAATATGGACGAGAAGAGGAAGAAGACAAAAGAGAAGAAGAAGAAGAAGAAGAAGAAGAAGAAGAAGAAGAAGAAGAAGAAGAAGAAGAAGAAGAAGAAGAAGTTCATGTTGTTATTGTTAGTGTTAATACAGTTATTTTGATAACTACAATAACAAGTAGAAATCAGCAATGTTTCGTTATTCGATTCGCTTTCCAAATAAAGCAGAAATCACATTCAGCTGCTATCGGATTGCCAAGGGAAATGTTGGGAATTAACTGTTCAAAGTTAGCTATAGATTCTAGACATGGATATATATATCAGTCAACCAATGAGACTGTATGCTTGTTTAGGCTGGTATCGATGAAATGGATGGTTTATATAGATATAAACCACGCAGAACTATATCCGTTGTTGTTATTTCATTTCTAGATGCATTTCATATCGTATACTTATTCAAGTTATATTGAATACAGTATAAACGTAATAGTCACAAATATTGGTTTTTAAAGGCCAACAGTTTCGCTGGAGAGATTAAGTCGATTACATCGACCCAGGGTTCAACTGGTACTTATTTTATTGACTCCGAAAGGATGAAAGACAAACTTTTTTGTGAAAATCTATGATCATCTATGGCCAACTCTGTTGTTTCTCTCTCTTTATGTGCTATGCCTATACACATTAACAATCATGGATCTGCATGCCAAAATCAAAAGATTTATGATTTTTTCTTGGAAACGGTCCAACAGTGATTTCCCGTTGCCTTCAACTGGTTTATTTTGAACATTGATACTCAACTGGGGTCAATATGGCTCCTGAGCGCCTATATCAGTTTCTTGGGATCCACGCAAAAAATTGTAAATTGGGGAGTCTACAATAGTATTTTGAGCTAACTTAGTATTTTGAGGGCCCCTGAAAAATTTTTGCTTTAGGTGTATGTATTGGTATGTATTGCAAAAAATAAAAATAAAAAAGGAAAGAAAAAAAAGGTAATTTTTTCTCTAACATTTTATATAGTTCAACCTACACAAGTTAATGTTTGAAAAACAAAATAAGAATTTTGAAAGAAGTTTCTGTAAAACTAATTTTTAAACACTGAATGGTTATGGATGCCCACCAGAATAAAATAGTAACCAAAGGGATCCACAGATAAAAATGGTTGAGAACCCCTGATTTAGAACCTACTCTGCTTGTCTCCTGCGCTGTTGAGCTTACTCTCGAAGGCCAGGTTATATTTAAGACTTAGGCTGGCGGACTGGTTCGTGTGACATCAAGACACACAATGGCTCGTCGGTGTAATACGTGTGTAAGAGCCAGTGCTTCTCCAAAATCTTGTAAGCTTTAGCCACTAGACTATTTTTAACTATCTCACCCAGGGCCAGGGCAGAAATGAAAATAGTAGTGACTGATGGATAACGCCATACTCATAAAAACTCCTGAGCTCCCAAGCTGGAGCCTTACCATCAGATGCAGTTTAATGTCTTGTCCAGGACAACTAGCTCTATCACACAGATCAGTATTACACGGGCAATAACATATACGACAATGTAGAGACTTTCTCATTGGTTCAGTGTAGACATAACTGGTTTCGACGACAATCAAATTCAAAGACAAAAGGTCACCTTAAATGTCAAAACGTCAGATTTTAACAGATTACAACCACTCCATCTTTGGTCAATACTGAATTTTCAAAGTCGTTTTGTGTGACGCTGCGATAGGGAAAACATATAACTTTACAGAAAAATACACACATGCAAATACACACACACACACACACACACACACACACACACACA
>NC_068985.1:23517908-23518898 GCF_001194135.2 Octopus bimaculoides
ATATATATATATATACACACAAAAGTTCACAAGGTACTTACTTATAATAGGTCAATTGCAAAGCTAGCTGGATGAAGGAGTCTGGACTCATATTCTGTGACTTTGGAAATTCTTTGCCAAAATTTGTAAAGCGGAGCACATAGAGATCAAGATCGCTAATAAGTCTGTAAATATAAAAATAAGAAATGCCATATGAGATTTGTTGCACTACAAAGATACAACACACACATACACACGCATGCACACACACACATACATACATACATACATACACACATACATACATACATACATACATACATACATACATAATCACACTAAAGATTAGAGAAAAAGAGAACAACTACGCCGAGCTTCTGAGAAATTTGCAGATACTCCACCCAGACTACAAGTTCAAATTCATACCCGTGATTGTTGGGGCATTGGGATATGTAACGAACTGCCTCAACAAAAACCTGGAAAAATTAGGATTCTCAAAAGCTGAAAGAAAAAGGCTGATTAGAAGACTACAGATTCAAGCCATCAATGGAACTGTAAAGGTATGTAAAACTTTCCAAAAATTTAGCACATAAATAAATATACATACGCCTAGACATGAAAATCTATACATAAAAACGCATCCACAAAACAAACATATAAATCTGCGCATAAATACATATGCATACGCCTAGACATGAAAATATATACATAAAAACGCATCCATAAAACAAACATACAAATCTGCGCATACACTAACACCAAATACTGCACACACACACATATGCACAAATACCTAGATGATGTTGATAAAAGTTCCGATGAAGGAGCCTTGAATCTATGTTAGAGTCCGGCTCTTTCTCTATGGACAAGAAATACAGAAATGAAACTGACTTATAACATACGTACATACATACATACATACATACATGCATACATAGATACATACATACATACTTACACACACACACACACACACACACACACACACACACACACACACACACACACACA
>NC_068985.1:23519004-23520444 GCF_001194135.2 Octopus bimaculoides
CCCAGTACGCAGCTGGTACTTAATTTGTTGAGCCCGACACAAACTCGTATGTCAACACATTGCAGTGTGCTGTGTATGCATTACGAAAAGCATTTACATTAAGGTTTAACATAATGTTGTATACTCTGAGTTTACATCTGTGAATTCAGAGTAAATGAGCTGTTGTATTAGTTGTAGTATAAGCTATAGCATATAGACATTGCAAAAAATATATAAGAAAAACTACCAGGAAAAAAACAAGCAAAAACAAACACCCACACACACACACACAAATATGTGTGTGTGGGTGTTTATCTGAAGTAAAATTGATTTTGTAGTGGAAAACTTTGAATAAAGATGGACGGAAGCAATCTAAATGACAGCAGATTTTAGAGAGAAATAATTGTTTTCTGTAAGACTTAAGAAAGTATTTGAAATTATATTTTTTATATATCGGTTGCTCTTTATCAAATTCTGAATTGTAAAACGCAATTTCATTGTGGCCGCCCCGAAAGCAAGAGAGCAAAAGAAGAAAAGACAAAAACAAAAACAAAACAAAAACAAAACAAGAGCACCCGAGGAGCGCAAACCTCCGCCAAAGCAAAACCAACGTCCTCTCGACGATTAACCAGAGATGATTTTTAAAATGAGAATATCTGAAATAAACTTGACTGTTCTCACAAACGAGAATGCTAAAAATAAAACCGAGCTCTCTTAAAATTTAAGTAAAAAAAAAAAAAGGAAAAATAATCCAGAATCGTTGTCCGGTACCAGATCGATCCCAAAAACTAATCAGTTCCTACTCGTCACGAGACCAAACTTCCCTGAAAGTTTCATCCGAATCCATCCAGCGATTCTTGAGGTATCCTGTCCACGGACAAACAAACACGACTGAAAACAATACTACCGCATTCGCTAAGGCGGAAATAATAATGCAACTTTGAACATGCCTTGAGTTCTCGACTCATAGGGCCACTTACTCGGTTTCCAAGGCGTATGAGTGACCGAGATCACAACTTGTCCTTAAACAGGACGTCAGTCCGTCGCAAGGTTACACGTTTGCAACAGATTGGACAGAAACAACGTGAAATGTGGCGTTTTGTTCAAGAACACAATGCACAGTCTGGTCTGGAAATCGAAACCACGGCCTTGCGATCGTGTGCGCAACACTTTAACAACTCGGCCACGTGCACCTTCTCAGTGTTGTTAAGGCAACTAAGAAATGAATGAGTGGTAGACAAAGCACGACGAAATTTAGTAACATGGAACTCAAAAGTCAAACTGTCAAAGATTTGTACAGATCGTTGAATATAGTCACTGCCTGGCATTTATCTGTTTGGAAATGGTCTGGAAACTATTTATACAACTTGTTCACAGATGGATCGATAAGGTTGGTTGATAGACTAACTGATGGGAAGATAAAAAGAGAGGAATATAATATAATATATATATATATATATA
>NC_068985.1:23520454-23521651 GCF_001194135.2 Octopus bimaculoides
ATATATATATGTGAATAAAACGTAGGGTAAATTGGTTAACAGAAAGAAGAGAGAGAGAGAAAGGGAAGGAGAGATTGTTAGGAAGGGCGATAGATAAATAGATTGGGAGATAAGCAATGCATGACATAGAAAGATGGATAAGATTGGTAGATAGATAGATAGATAGATAGATGGCTAGATAGATAGATAGATAGATAGATAGATAGATAGATAGAGATAAATAGATAGATAGATAGAGAGATAGAGAGATAGATAGATAGATAGAGAGAGAGAGAGAGAGAAAGAGAGAGAGAGAGAGAGAGAGAGAGAGAGAGAGAGAGTATAGCGGTTCTCTCAGAAGCAGTTGAAGGAGTACCAAACAGCACTACAGAAGAAGAAGAAGAGGAAGAAGAAGAAAAAGAAGAAGAAGAAAGCATATTAATCGTGAGTGGAAGGGAAAGATTAGAAAGAAGACAAAGAAGAGAAAAGAAAAGAAGAGAAAAGAAAAGAAGAAAATCCTAAATGATCTTTACGGAACATTAACGAAGTCTAAGAGATTGAAACGGAATGGAAAATTTGTCAACGGAAAGCCATTTCTCAACTCATTAGAAAAGGCAATAAAAGTTAAGACTTAATATATGAGCCGCAGTAGTTTTTCGCCAACTATATAGCCACAGGCTGAATATATCTTAAGACTGCAATACTGATTTCTTTTTGACTAAACACAAGGTCAATTAAACGGAGAGTGTAAACTATAGAGACGAGATTTGCAGTTGGGGATGTTTCATGAATGTAGTAGTATATCCACATCTTTGTCCTCTGTCTATTCGATGGATATACTAGTTCAGCGGTTCTCAGCCGTTCTTTTTTTGTCCATGGATCCACTTGCGTAGCTAGGCGTGGGGTACTTTTAAAGGAGCGGCACTTTTAAAGGGGGGAGCACTTTTGGGCAAAGTGCAAAATGTGTTCTTTTGTGGGGTCAGGGGGCGGCAAACGGAAGGGCCACCCCGGGCGGTACACACTCTTTTCTACTCTAGGCACAAGGCCCGAAGTTTCTGGGGAGGGGGCCAGTCGATTAGATCGACCCTAGTACGCAACTGGTACTTAATTTATCGACTCCGAAAAGATGAAAGGCAAAGTCGACCTCGGCGGAATTTGAACTCAGAACGTAGACAGACGAAATACTACTAAGCATTTTGCCTGGCGTGCTAACGTTTC
>NC_068985.1:23521671-23524287 GCF_001194135.2 Octopus bimaculoides
TATCGACCTCGAAAGGATGAAAGGCAAAGTTGACCTCGGATTTCGGCAGAATTTGAACTCAGAACATAAAGATAGACGAAATACCGCTAAGCATTTCGTCCGGTGTGCTAACGTTTCTTATTTCTTTATTGCCCACAAGGGGCTAAACATAGAGGGGCAAACAAGGACAGACAAAGGTATTAAGTCGATTACATCGACCCCAGTGCGTAACTGGTACTTATTTAATCGACCCCGAAAGGATGAAAGGTAAAGTCGACCTCAGCGGAATTTGAACTGAGAACGTAACGGCAGACGAAATACCGCTAATCATTTCGCCCGGCGTGCTAACGATTCTGCCAGCTATATATATATATATGCGCATATCTGTACACACACACACACATATAAAGAATAATAATAAATGAAGCAAAACACGCATATAATCAATAAGTTCCTTTAATTACTACACATGTTTCAAAATTTAGATGCACTCTACTCCAAAGAAGTAAGAGATGCTGGAATATACATATAATTTTATCATCAGGAAACCATATTACACATGCAAGACTTGTGCTGAATGCTAAGGTTACGTACGAGGAATAACACTATATAGCTATATAGTGTTATTCCTCGTACGTAACCTTAGCATTATATAGCTATATAGTGTTATTCCTCGTACGTAACCTTAGCATTCAGCACAAGTCTTGCATGTGTAATATGGTTCCCTGATGATAAAATTATATGTATATTCCAGCATCTCTTACTTCTTTGGAGTAGAGTGCATATAATTTTTGAAACATGTGTAGTAATTAAAGGAACTTATTGATTATATGCGTTTTGCTTCATTTATTATTATTCTTTATATCAACTCAAAATACATCATTTTAACATGGAATATCTACTCCTTAACCGGGTATAATATCCCAGTTTTTGCATTATCGAAGTTTTTCCACCAAGATAATATTGATATATACATGAATAAATAAATAAATATATATATATACATAAATAAATAAATAAATATATACATAAATAAATAAATAAATATATATATATGTGTATACACGCGTGCGCGCACATACACTCACATACGACGAGTTTCTTTCATTTTGAGCCTTTCGAATTCACTCAGAAGGCTTAGGTCAGACCGGGGCTTACAGCAAAAGACACTTGCACAAAATGTCACCTAGTAGTACTGCATGTGGAACCATGAGATTGTGAGGCAAACTATTAACCACACGGCCACGCCTAAATCAAAAGAAATGGTTAAAATAGCCTGCATGTTTGAGTGTATGTCATATGACAAGATCAATCATATTCTATATTGATCCTTTTTCTTTTTTTCTCTTCACGCCTTTAAGATATATTCTTAAAGCAGTTTCTTTTCTTGCACTTTGCTCTCTACTAAGTATTTACATCAATCTCATCATGACTTACTAATGGAAAGGTTGATCTCCTGCTTGACTTACAATTGGATTAACAAGGAACTTGTTGAATATACGATGAAATAATCTCTAGCTTAGTGATGTCATAGATATCATGTATTCTGTACGAAGTGGAAAGAAAAGTCGATTGCATTTTTTTTCCCATATTTGTGTATTATACTTACTACTTTGAAAACTATTTATAATTTTGACTAATGACGCAGTTTGGCATAGGATGATTTACAAAAGCTTATGTCGAACATACGAGAAGCGGTAAGAATGAATCTTTAAGGAAAATTTTTGGCCTTATAATGGACATATCGTTTTGATGTTTTTTACTTATGTCTTTTCAATTATGTCAAATAACAAAATTTGTTGATGGACTCGTCTAAAAAATTTGGAGATGAATCCAGCACTGCCCTAAGTGGCCAAGCTCTCATCAATTTCTTCAAGTATCATTTGGATAAGATAGAAGGGGAGGTGCTGCTTTATGGTGTGCTTATCGAAAGTTGGACGAGAGTGGCAAAACCAATGAGGTTGATTGGGTCTACACTGAGTTCGCATATCCCTCAGGTATCCAACAATAATTCGCACTATCTTCACCTTCTTCCTTTTCCACAGTCGAGCTATCTCGTATTTAAGGGGGTTGTATGTGTCTATTTTTTCACTTTCCTTCTTGACTACTCGTGGGTCAAAGAGGCACGCAGCATCAACATAAATTATTATCATTATTATCATCAAACTGGACAATCTCGACCATATCGTGATTATTATAGTTTATTGTGTCCGCTACTTATACAAGTTTTTAGATAAATACTGTTGTACATTTAAATATGAGGCAGCTTTATTTTCTCGCCTAAGATTAAAAGCTGTCATTAAGATATCATTATCATAAGCATCATCATAAACATCAACGAGTTCTTCGTCGTTGGTGTTGATGAGTTGTTGCTTCTATGAATAGATTTAGGAGAGTGAAATTGCTTGCTTTGTTGTTGCTGTTGTTGTATTAGATTTTTTTCAGCAGATTTTTAAAAGGTTTTATAAATGATTCACTGCGTGGTTTGAAAATAACAAGAGATTTTACTTTTTTATTTTAGAGGAAAGATATGAAATGAAATGAAAAACAACAACAACAATAACAAAAAAAAACACACAAAACAGCAGCGGCAACAACAACAACAACAACAACAACAAAGAACGTATTCGTTTTTTC
>NC_068985.1:23524383-23527867 GCF_001194135.2 Octopus bimaculoides
CACCAAATTTTGCTTTCTTCCTACTGGAAATGGCTGCTGATAAAAGATGGAAGGACAATGAAGAATGTTTATCAAATAATACGGGAATTTATCCGAACATTTGTTAGAGAAACGTCGTGACATAAATGTGTTCCGGTTCGGAAATACAGAGTAATCGCCCCTTTGATCACAGTATTTCAATTTCTCCACGCTTCCGTCCAGCTCTGCTAAATTGTCAGAAAATTGGCAATAAAACTCGATCAAACTCAATTCTTAGAGAACTGATTGAAATTTGCGTGTCCTTTCGAGCGAATAAGAGCAATTTTTTTTTCTTATCTCGGGCTATGAATACCACTCTATTTGTATTAAAGCGGGATTAGAACAGTGGCAGACGGGGGAGGGGGAAATGAAGAGTGGATAACAGACACACGTTAACACAATGAATGGAAATAAATATAAGTAAATAAATAAATACAGGAAAAGCCATTACCGGATAGAATTTCACAATATGAATGCTACTGTTGGAATTACTGTGAATTCCCGCTACTCGTGTTGTGGCAAATGTAATAAACAACATATGTGCTGAACAGTAGCTTGTAGACATAGATAAAATGAGTTCGAATTTTATCCTGATATGTAGTAGTTAGAGCGTGTGCCAGTTTAAATTTTTACGTGTGCTTTTATAGTTGTCACGAGCAAACAATAACCCGCGAAACTTATCGAATGGCGCGCTTAAAAAAAAAATCCATTTTTTTTTAGTAGTACGGCCTGCTTCATGATAAGCCATATCTCATGTGGCCCGCTTCTCGACAAAGCTTGATCATACCTGCTCTATAGTGACAAGGGATTACAAGTTGTGATGTTGAGGCATTCATGACATTCCAAAGATAATTTAGAACATGAATGAAATGTAATGGCTGCAGAAATTGACATAAAATTAAGCTGCTTACCCGGCCCACGAAGAATATTTATTTATGTTATTCATCAGACTATTAAAAGCTTAGTTAAGTGTAAGGTTGCTAATTTATAGGAGTGTGAAAATTGAACGTAGAGAGTTTCCTTTTTTTTTTATATATATCAGATGTGTACGTGAGGATGATTAATGGAAGTAATCTACAGGCAACAGAATATACGAAATCTTACTCAAAGTAGAGAAATGCTGTCATAAATCTGGACTACTTCCTTTATCATTAGAATGTCATCATGAACGTTATACCATTCTATCTATCTATCTATCTATCTATCTATCTATCTATCTATCTATCTATCTATTTATCTGTCTGTCTGTCTGTCTGTCTGTCTGTCTGTCTGTCTGTCTGTCTATCTATCTATCTATCTATCTATCTGTCTATCTATCTATCTATCTATCTGTCTGTCTGTCTGTCTGTCTGTCTGTCTGTCTGTCTGTCTGTACAATTGTATTTCTGTAGAGGTATATACATACATACATACACATTCGCACACACGTATGTCTGTATTATGTGTATGCATGTATGTATGTATTTATGTAAGTATGTATGTATGTGCGTACTCAAAGTATTAACAGTTTACTCAAACTATCCCCCTTCAGCTTCCACCGCACGGAACCTGACGCATGCGTTCCTCGCTACATCTCCGGTAAGCTCTTCAAACAACCCCCTTGATGTTGGCCACTAAATCGGGCTTAGAGTTGCAGACAGAGCTGTTAAAGTTTTCTTCAACCGCACATGACACATAGTAATCCATGGGATTGCAATCTGGGGAATTAAGAGACCAGAAACCGGGGCTGGTAAAATCTTAGAATTTCTTCCACAACCACTTTTGATTCTTTTCGGAGATATGTCAAAGAGCCAAATTCTGCTGCAACACATATGGCCTTCCAGCAGCAACCCTCTCCAACAAGGTATTGACCACGGTCTCCAGCTGCTGTACATAGTCGTCTGATTTTAGGCTAAGGCCCTGTTCAAAGATGTGTGGATGAATTCAGCTGTGCGAACGTTGTCAAAACGCCCGCAGTGTCCCTTTCTGCTGGCCACAGCTTCATAGTCTCTGTTACAGCTACTTATGCCATATCTTAGAGTCTTTACAGAGCATTGAGCAGCAGTCATGATGTCGGCATTCCGATATCCGGTGCGAATCAGCATGGTACAGATAACTCTTTTCCAATATTTAGTTAGCTTCCAGTCTTCCATGTCAGCGAACTTTTTATCAACTCACCAATACATAGAGCTATTCTTGAAAAAAGGAGACATAAAAAGTCGCCAAATTTAGCCCTAGCATCCTGTGTGTCTGTCAGTATGTAACTATATATGTATGTATGTATGTATGTATGTATGTCCCTGTAATTTAGCGGTTCGGCAAAAGGGACCGATAGGATAAGTACTAGGCTTACAAAGTATAAGTCCTGGAATCGATTTGTTCGCCTAAAGGCGGTGCTCCAGCATGGCCGTGGTCAAATAACTGAAACAAATAAAGGAATATATATATATATATATATATATATATATATATATATATATATATATATATATATGTATGTGTGTGTATATATATATGTATATATATATGTGTGTGTGTATGTATGTATATATAAAGATGATAGAATCTTGAAGTTTTGCATGAAAGAACGTGCAGCGGAACTGAATGCATGTGTCAACTTCACAAACTTATTTCTTTCCACATTTGTATGACGTCATTATATTTCAATGATTTGGTTTTCAAAACTCACAATTATCTGATTATTCAGAAAAGCTACGAAATTTAAGCAACGTTTTCTCTGAAACGCATGCGTAACTTTCAAGGGTTCCAGATCAACTATCTTCAACTGGCTTTATCCAAGAAGAATCTGCCTGTATGAGTCAGCAATTAGCTGATTCGTAAATCTGAAATGAATAGTCATTCATGATTAAACATGTACATTAGAACATACAACAAAGAATAGGGACCAGCCGCATGGAAAATTGCTGATTAGCTGCAAGTCAGAGCGACTGAGCAGAATTATGATCAAAGGTGCTCCAATTGTAACCATTCTATTTTTTTTTTAATTCGCGTTTGTTTGTTTTAGGTATGCTGCATGTAAAGGACCACATGTTTCTGTGTTCTTATTTTCTAAGACCATAGGATGCGATTTGAAACACTTTGTGCTATTTCTAGTTAGTCACGAAGCTATATGGATCTTCCCACTTTGGTTCGGTATGAAGTCACTGAAAGCAATAAAGAAAAAGAAAGCAACAAAAAAAAAACCCCAAAACAAACTAAAATATTAACTGTCTAAATATGTTATATTACCTAACATACAGTCAAAAGACAAATGGATCACCTACAATGCGGTAAACGATTTTCATATTCTTAAAACAATATATACTAGCTCAATGCTCGTTACTGACGGGAAAGTGATAAGATTTTAGAATTAAATTGTTTGTCCATTTAAATTGCTACATTTTAATATTAAAAAAAAATGTTAAATTTAAATATAAAAGTCTTTGAAAAGTCTGTTTTCATTTTCAGAAAAAAATTATGTTATAGC
>NC_068985.1:23528113-23530327 GCF_001194135.2 Octopus bimaculoides
TATTCTGTGTAAGCCTAGTACTTATTCTATCGGTCTCTTTTGCCGAACCGCTAAGTTACGGGAACGTAAACACACCAGCATCGGTTGTCAAGCGATGTTGGAGGGACAAACACAGACACACAAACATACACACTCACACGCACATATATATATACATATATACGACGGGCTTCTTTCAGTTTCCGTCTACCAAATCCACTCACAAAGCTTTGATCGGCTCGAGGCTATAGTAGAAGACACCCAAGATGCCACGCAGTGGGACTGAACCCAGAACCATGTGGTTGGTAAGCAAGCTACTTACCACACAGCCACTCCTACGCCAAAACTTTGTTTTCATCATTATGATATTTCTCTAGCTGATTTGAAGGAGACATAGTTACTATTTCTAGAAGATCTTGTAAGCACATTTAAGCTCTCACATTTGTGAATGTGCGTGTGTATGTTAGTAATATTTGTGACAAATGATAGATATCAGATAGTTTTATTTTTATAATAATTCTGTCTACAATACCAAATTAAGATTTCAATGAAATCTAAAGCAAAACTTCCTCATATATAAAAGAAGTGGTCAATGATAAATTTCAGTGAATTATTTTATTCACAATAAAAAATGTTTTCATGACTCTAAATTTTACAACTTTTACAGACCAATGAACGGACAGAGAAATAATATCATATAAATTACATATATGTTTTCTAAAATGTATATCTGATTTCTAGAGCAGATTAACATAATTCTCTCATTGTATCACTGAAGGCAGCTTGGAACGCAATCCAAAACAAAAGTGAAGTGTAAGGCATTTTAGAATGATAAGGAAACTGAAATTGAGATGTTCATACCTTTGTGAAGAGTATCAGGGACATGTTTGAAATAGCTGTGATCGAAAATTGGAAGTGAGCCTCATTTTCATATTAATTACTTTTTCCATCGATTACCTTCTACATTATGACACTCGCCTTCTCCAATAATGATAATTTTTGACGTAAGTGAATTTCACTCCTAAGGGCTTAGCGACGTAAAAGAGGAATTTATGCAAAGGAAGTGAGACTCGAAACCGTATTTCTAACGCGTTTAGCAGGACATTATAATTTCTCTTCGACGCTTGTCAAGCCACATACCAACGTGGAAGTATTTCGATACGAACACTGAAGGAACAAAGCAGCAGACAAAGAACAACACAGACAAAACAATAATTTTAACTGAATATGGAAACTACATTGAGAAAAAAACCAAACGAAAATCACTAAACACTGACATGTTTCTGTTAGTGTACTGAAATCAAGTGAAATCTAGTGAAATGTTTCATTATTCGTCTTCTGCATTGAGTTCTGTCTACTAACAAACAATATAGAAATGAAGTAAATTAAAAATAGCTACTCATAAAATGACTAGCCTCGGGTCATTAACAAAATGGTGAGAGAGTTTATTCAATTGAGACAGAACAAGGTTTTCTCGTATCAAATCTCAACATACAGCTAAAAAACAATAACAAAAAAACAAAGACGGTATACAAAGTAAGAAAAAATTATATAAACAATGGTGTCTAAGCGAACAATCTGGCGAAAGAATGAGCAAAGCGTAGCTCTAAGTCAAGAGTTAGGGGAAAATAGCATGTGCTATAAATAATTTAGATAATATGCAAGCATATAGTCTTGTTAATCAATCGTATATTGTACGACAATAACGCAGAATGAGTACGCAATTTGTGCACCCTATTCTTGTCATCAGTTGTCTCTCGTGCCATCAAAGACCATATGAAACGTTATATACGCTTTTCACTTTACATAGATGCATACATGACTGTAGTTAGGCAGTTCGCTTCACAATTACGTGGGTTTGAGTTCGGTTACAAGATGAGGTACCTCGGCCAAGTGTCTTTTACATTAGCTTCAGGCTGACCAGCACCCTGTGAGTAAATTTTGTCAGAGAGAGAGAGAGAGAGAGAGAGAGAGAATGTAGAGCGGAGCGGAGCGGGAGAGCTGAGAATATTTTGGTTCAGCAAATTTAATTTTCCACTTTTAGCTACTTCACTTTAGATACGTTGCAATTTCTCAGCAAAATAATCAAAATAGCAATTTTAATATCGTCCATCCTCAAAATTAATGAAGAAAAATATCTATTGTAGACTGATGGTTGCAAATATTCTGCTCAATACCACAGATCTGCTTGTCAGTTGTTTGACCTTAACCAGTTGAGCATGTCCCTTAGTGGCT
>NC_068985.1:23530421-23531642 GCF_001194135.2 Octopus bimaculoides
ATCATAGCCATGTGTTAAGAGGAGTTCTTTGAGGTTTGAACAATTCACCTCTGGAGGCGTGGGTATTTTGTTCATCATCCTTAAAACAAACCTTACTCAGGGACCTTTTGAACGGGATGGGCTACTCGACCCGAAGGAAATTCTAACTGGGCCCCACTTGCAAGGTCATGCGCTATTTATCTTGATATGAGATCAATATATCGCGCACATATGGTTGTGATGTATGAGCCTAGTGTGCTCTTATCGGACGGGTAGTCATGATGGGTATATTGGGCTTCGTATATTTGTGCTCCAGTCTCACTTTGATGGCATGCGCTGCTCTCACGCTCAATAATGATAATATACGTTTGTGCATATGTATGTATCTATTAGGTTGGTGCATAATTATTGCGGCTCTTTTTCAGGAATTATTATTCAACAAAAACAATAACAATATTTAACAAAAACATCTTTAAATGACGGTCTGACCGTTTGCCAAGCAAATGGGAAGCAGTAATTGAAGTAGATGGTGAATATGCTCTGGAATAATCATTTAAAGATGTTTTTGTTACACGTTGTTATTGTTTTTGTTGAATAAAATTTGTTGAAAAAAGCCGCAATAATTATGCACCAACCCAATATATGTGAAATATATTTGTATGTATGTCTCAA
Source organism: Octopus bimaculoides (assembly GCF_001194135.2). Lineage (NCBI taxonomy): Eukaryota > Metazoa > Mollusca > Cephalopoda > Octopoda > Octopodidae > Octopus > Octopus bimaculoides. The sequence continues at coordinate 23,531,073 of NC_068985.1, forward strand.
CAAAGATTTTCTTGTAAGTGTATTAATAATCGCCGTTCTAAATAGCCAGACACCAGGTTTTTTCTTCGATTTATACAGTTTTTCATATTTCTTTAGACAGTTGTATGACACCTTTTAATTTCTTTATACAAGCTGTGAAAAATTTGCAAAGCTCTTATTTTTGTGGAGAAAAAGAAAACAACCCGTTTTATAGTGTACGGTATTGTATACATAGATGTTACTCACTTATCAATGGCTTTACTGGCATCTGCAATATCCTTGTTTAAAACTTCGGTTAGTTTCCATTTCAGTTTTCGAGGATATGGCAGGTCACAAATGGACTGCATACGATGTAATCTCATAGCTCGAAGTTCCTCCCTGTAGAGATTAAAACAAAGTTATAGAGTTACTCGTCTAAATTAGCAAATATGAGATAAACATTTACGTTTTAAAGAATTTGATACAAGCAGATGATGAAATAAAAGAACCCCAAACCAGGTGTTAAAAGATTATAGAATATAATACAGAATATTGTGTGTGTGTGTGTGAGAGAGAGAGAGAGAGAGTGTGTGTGTGTATGTGTGTGTGCGT
>NC_068985.1:23532443-23533448 GCF_001194135.2 Octopus bimaculoides
ACACACACACACACACACACACACACAAGTATTGATTTGACTCAAGAAAATTATCAATATCTAAGAGAAAGGGATATTCATTCATATTTCAGTTATAAAGTGACTTGTTGCGTAAACATCTCATATTCATCGTTCAGACATATTCAAATTTACAGAATTCTTTTTTAACAAGAGACCAGCAAATATAAATAAATGGAAAATAAGTCTTGTGGTTATAGTAGCAGCTGAGAGAAACTCTGTGCAATCGCTAGAGTTTTAGAAATAGTAACCAAGTTGCTCTCAAATCACACCATACTGCCTTTCTTAAAGGAAGGACACACTGAATAGTATACCTTACTCTGTATACTTTGTTTTAAAGACAGATGTCTAAAGACAATGATGTGAATGTCTTTGGTTAATGAGGTAAGACATCAACGAAAATCAGCAAGTGATTAGTTAGCTTCCAGTCCTGTGATCAAGATTATGTCAACTATAACAAGATTATATAGGTATTCCAAGGTTGTGATGGCTGTAACAGTGAGGCTAAACCTATGATATGATATGCATGTCAATAGTGATGCACTGTGGGCTTTTATGTGATACACGATGGATTTTTGAAAAGAAAAGAAAAGATAACCCCATAACTGCAATTCCATTTTATAAAAAGCTTAACCTTTATCTTCTATTTGTGTCTGTTATTGGATTGTGGCCATGCAGGGGCACAGCCACGAAGGGTTTAGTCCAGGCCTGGCCTGGCCAACTCAAATTACATTGCGGGCCACTTTAATCGCAGAAAGGTTTTTGAGGGCCGTTTGTATACTGACAGAATTGAAAGCATTTTGCTTTCTCATGCTATTATTACAATAATGAATGAATGATCGTTGATTCAACATGAAATATTATCGTTGCTAAAACATTAGTATCTTTCTTTTTAACTTTTCATTACAATCTTTAATTTTTGATAAAATTTTTAGAAATGTTTGCTTAAATAAACCCATTTCAAGAAAGCATCAAGCGGACCTCAAG
>NC_068985.1:23533711-23537217 GCF_001194135.2 Octopus bimaculoides
TATATATATACTCTTTTCTTTTACTCTTTTACTTGTTTCAGTCATTTGACTGCGGGCATGCTGGAGCACCACCTTGAGTTGAGCAAATCGACTCCAGGACTTATTCTTTGGAAGCCTAGTACTTATTCTATCGGTCTTATTCTGGTTGGCACGAGGCTATAGTAGAAGACACTTGCCCAAGGTGCCACGCAGTGGGAATGAACCCGAAAAAAATCATTATTGTATGGATATATCATGTTTATATGCGAGTCGGGTGGTTGAGTGGATTGGACATTGGGCAACAAATCAAATGGTTCGTGGTTCGTATTTTGTCTCCTGCTTTGTCTTCTCTCCTCGACCTTATTCTCAAATGTAAATGGATTATGCAGTGTATAGTTTATTATAATACTAAGCAATATCAAACGCTTAACGTTTCTTTCGATAAGTTTTAACTTTTAACCTATGGGAAAAGCTATCTGTGATGGAATGGTATCCTATCCAAGTGGCACATTTTTCACAGTTGCCTTTACTGACTCTCCGTCGGTTTTGACGAGTGTTCCAGTTAATCCGATCAACGGAGCAGCCCACTCGTGAAATTAACGTGCCGAACACTCCACAGATACATACCCTTAACGTAGTTCTCAGGGAGATTCAGCATGGCATAGAATGTGACAAGGCTGGCCCTTTGAAATACAAGTACTACTCATTTTTGTCAGTTGAGCAACGTGAAATAAAGTGTCTTGTTCAAATACACAATGCGCCGCTGGGAATCGAACTCACGTCTGTGAACTGAATACACTAACCACTAAGCCACGCATCTACACATAGTTGCCTTTAGAAAAGGTATAAATGTCGCAACATCGGATTTCCTTTCAACTTATACACCCCCTCCCCGTCAGAAAAAATGAATATTAATATATATATTCACGACGAGCACTACGAATGTAGTTAACTGGCCATCCGTAACCTGCTTTCCATATTCAGCTGGAACCATATCACATTTCATGTGGCCCTCTTTGGGAAAATAGCGAAAACTTCATATAATTTCTGTGAACCGAATGTCTTACGGGCCCAACACTCTCCCACACGCTCCAACGAAGACTTCTCTGTGTTGTCGTTCTCCTCGCTAAAAATAGCTACCAAATTTTCTTGGAATCTCATAACACCATTTAAAAAGGAACATTGTAGTCTTTGATATAAAGACGAGATAGGCACGGTTGGAAAGCGTTTAATTATATCTGATAAGCGTTGACCTGCTTTAAGGCATCATACGTCGCATAAATCGAGTATGAGATCGTATTTATGAAAACTGCACGTCTTTTTGTAATATTTTGTTTTGTTTTGTCAAGTTGCCAAGAATGTTTTAGCAGTTCGAGTGACCTTATGACCTCTGAGAACTTATAAACAGACCTGAATGTAGAAAAAAATAAAAACCCCCAAAACAAACAACCATACATATACAACAACAAAAAAAGCAAACAAAAATAAAAGTCCGAAATTGTTTCGCTGACGGCCAATTTCGATCGCACAATCTTAATTTTAGATTTATTTACCGAATGTGAAGTATCAGAGACATATGCTGTTTAGATTTGTAATAGGAAGTTGAACACACTCACACGCGTAGACATGTCCCAGAGATAAAGAAAGATAGAATAAGAGAAAAACGAGAAGAGAAAGATAAGTGAAAGAAGAGAAAGAAATGCTTGAAATAGTATCATTTAAAGATGGAATATTACATGAGATATAAGAATGTACGACAACACTTAATGACAAATACACAGCCAATCATTTAGAAGAAAGAGAAAACAGAAGAGAAAGAGAAAATAAAGAGAAGAAACTAAAGAAAATAACCCAGTGAGATAAAGAGAGAAATACAAAGACAACTATATTAATTTGAAAGCGAATGCAAGAAAGCTAGACAGCGGAATCAGCATATGAAAGTGGCAGGGCTGAATGTGTTCAGCTTGTCTAGATATGGCTCGAGGCAAGAGTTTGACGTAACGCAGCCTTTTATTTCGTTTCAGCTAAAGTTCACAACGGATGTTTTCCTGAGCTCATTCCGACATTTGCACGCAACCATCACTCAACACTTCCCATTTTTGATCCCAGTTTCTATAGTCTCTTTGTGTATCTGACACAGGCAGAACTACACCAGTTTGAAAATCATCCATGGGAGGGCCGTCCGTATCAATGACAAGTGAATAGCTCGAGGTATCGCATGAACATTTACGAAACATAACAAACGTTTCGCTTAACAATAATGTATGGATGGACCTTGGTATCAAAGTAATAACAAGCAAAACTAGCTTGGCATTAGTAGTAAAGGTGTGGCACTCAATGGTCAATTCTAGAACCTACTGTATCTTTGACACACAATTAGACATCGACATCATGCAGCGTATCTAGAGTAATTCAACATGGTGGAGTCCCTGTTTCCGTTTTAACGAAGATTAAATTTGAGCTGAACATTTCACTGCTATCTAATTAATACTCGTTAGTTTAATCAATACACTTGTTGATTAAAACGAAAAATATTACCTACTCATGATACCTCTTAACAGCTAGCGTGAGTAAATCATATGAATTAAACCACATGATCATGGACACAATACAGTATTTCTTGGATTCTTTAGTTATTTGTCTGCTAATGTGTTTATATGCCAATGACTCGTTAGTCACGGTATGATTATATACTCATACACAAAATTGATAAAAGAAATGATACTTACATATATTTTAGTGTATGTTCCACTAACTGCACAACAGCAATTCCTTCAGAAGGTGAGTGCTCGTAGTTTAATCCACAAACACCATCCTCACTAACGACAAACTGTGAAAAAAACAAGAAACAAGCAAAAATGAAAATGAAAATGGTAAATAAGACAAAAGTGAAATAATTTCTAATTAAAATTTCAATATAGATTTATTTATATTATAAAGCCGTCTTTTGCCATTTTTGTATCTGTCTTTGTACGACGGTCGTCGCTCTGACAGATATTGTTATAAATCCGAAGTCGTCGATGGAATGTTCCTTCCTATCTGGCACTGTATGACCCACAATCGTACAGTGCTATTATCTTCAAAGGGTTGGATCGTTCTAACGCCCACTTGGAATCGTAGTTTAATTACTAGATCAGTCCAGATACGACTCTCAACACAGTCTAACACGTACTCTCCCGATACTGGCCGACGTCACCTTACTTATAGTGATTCATTCATTCCACTGGTCACATGGGAGGGGGTGTATCATTATTACTAATTCTCTACAACGATTTATTCGGTTTAAGTTTTCCGATTTCTCTACTATTTTAGGATGAAAATGTCGTCGAAGTTAACCGTTTCAAAAGCAAGTTGAGACACCAGGGGGGAGAGAAATATCTTATATGTTTTTTCAGTCATTAGACTGTGGCCATGCTGGGGCATCGCATTGAAGAGTTTTCTTAGTCGAATGATTCGACCCCACTACTTATTTTTTGCTAAATCTGGTGCTTATTCTATCGATACAAACATATATATATATATATATA
>NC_068985.1:23537928-23539372 GCF_001194135.2 Octopus bimaculoides
CCAAGAGTCACCTCACAGTAAATCAAACCCATTTAATTCGAAGGTTTATTTATATTTAACAACTGAACAAATTTAATAGAAGCATCTAAATAAAGGTGGTGAGCTGGCAGAAACGTTAGCACGCTGGGCGAAATGCTTAGCGTTACTTCGTCTGCCGCTACGTTCTGAGTTCAAATTCCGCCGAGGTCGACTTTGCTTTTCATCCCTTCGGGGTCGATAAATTAAGTACCAGTTGCGTACTGGAGTCGATCTAATCGACTGGTCCCCTCCCACAAAATTTCGGGCCTTGTGCCTAGAGTAGAAAAGATTATTTTGGTCTCTAAGATGCTAAAGACTGAGAGGGAAATTACGCTTATTACTAAACATGATGGCGCCTAACTGGGATATAAGTCTACAGTCGGATGTCTTTCCTGACGCCAACCCTCACTTGTTTCCAAATCGACTCATATTTCTCCCTGACTGGACAACGTTTTCACAGAAGACTGGAAACGAACGACAACACTTGTATAATGGAGGCACTTGTTAACGCCAATCACACTGTCATAACAAAGCGGTAAACACACACACACACACACACACACATATATACAGCAGGCTTCTTTCAGCATCCGCCTGCCAAATCCACGTACGAAGCTTTGGTCGGTCCGTGGCTATATTGATAGAAGATACTTGCCCAAGGTGTTACACACTGAGACTGAACCCCAAAACAAGTGGTTGTGAAGCAAACCACACACGAACGCCCCATCCCCATTCGTCCCCCCAGAGAAAACAAAATCCTTCACAAATGTAGACTGTCAGATGTCACTATCAAACCGCCATTCTCTTTATCCGTAAAACCATCTTAGAGGAATCCACGAAGAATCCGCTCTAGAGTCTCTGGACTTGCTAGAAAGAGCAGCCAAAATTCCCTTAGTAAACATTCCATTAGGTTAAAGAAATAAAACATTATATCTTTTTTTCTTTTACTAGTTTCAGTCATTAGATTGCAGCCATGCTGGAGCACCACCTGAAGGAATTTTTAGTTCAATGAATCGACACCAGTACTTATTATTGTTAAACTTAATCTATCAGGCACTTTTGCTGAACCGCTAAATTACGGGGACGTAAACACATCAACACCGATTATCAAGCGTTGATAACACACACACACACACACACACACATATATATATATATATATATATATATATACGACGGGCTTCTTTCAGTTTATGTCTACCAAATCCACTCTTTGGTCGGCCTGGGGCTATAATAGAAAAAAATTGCCCAAAGTGCCATGCAGTGGGACTGAACTCAAAGCCGTGAGGTTGGTAAGAAAACTTCTTACCACACAGCCACGCCTTCGCCTATTTCTCTTAGATATTGAATAATGTAGCATGAGACATACAATTGAAAACACGATGAAGTGGTGGTCATAATTGGAAAGGTTTTAAGGAGAAATGAA